>NW_027504303.1:0-39877 GCF_021521415.1 Bidens hawaiensis | reverse complement strand
AAAAACTTAAAGTTAAAAGTAATAAAATTAAATTAATTTACATAGAATTTTCTTTGATTAATTTTCAAAGAATGATCACGATATGGAATCATATTGATTTGCAAAGCTCTTCATCGCTTTTCCATTTTGAAATTATTGTGACACAAGTTCATCATTGACTGTAAATATTGTCCTCCTTTTTAACTTGACAAATGTTTTGATGCCAAAAGTGATACATTTAGACTATTATTAGGCACGGTGCGTATGTGGTCCCCACTTAATCGGACATGTTACTGATTCCATCATATCTCAGGCCTACTTTGTGTTAACATATCACCTCAACTTGACTTAGACCTTTCTTAGTTGATCACAGTACACTTATTGACAGACTGACTTACTGTACACATAACACTTTGTGCATTGCATACTTGACTCGATCTAGAAAGATTAAAATAAAGCAGAAGTTCAGGCCATAACAATCAGGTCGGATAATACCATATTATCGCGCAGAGGAAGTCCAAAGCTTGAACAAAAGAAAGAAAATAAAACAACGCAGAAGACTCAGGGCCTTAACAATCAGATCTTGTATGACTACAAACGTAGAAAGTCCAAGGCTTGAGTCGAAAATTAATGAAGAAATAAAGCAGAAGTTAAAATTCCTAGGACTAACTCTTTTTCTGACTACTTTTCTTTTTCTTTTCTGACTTTTTTTTTCTTGCAAAACTTTGACTTTTTACTTGACTCAATGAAAATTTACACTGACTTTCATAAGACGACTGTGATTAGGTAAAGAGAGGCTTGGGTATGACATGTGTAGTTACATTTTTTCCTTCATTAATATGACTTAACGGAATTATGCAACTGCTTCATAATTGTATATCCACTTGTACCGGCATTAGTTTAAGTTTATATCACTTGACACTTACTTGTTTGTCAAGCCTACCTACACTTCAATAAGTGACCTTGTAGCCTTTTGTTCTATTCTTTTAACGCGCTAGAGTCATTACAAACCAATGTACTATCACTTTCCATATAGACGGATCAAATTCTCAAAATTTGAAAATTTTAATTATCCGACTCCCTCTAAGCAGGAGCTCCCTCTAAACGGGACAATTCTTTTTGAATTTTCTTGAAATATAAAAATTAAATCTTTTTGTTAAGTCAAATGACTTGGTTTTGTTTTACTGAAAGTAAATTTAAAATCTTTTTGGTGAGTTAAAGTTAACTTATTTTCTCCCTCTAAAAGTGTGACATATTGAAGATTATTTACAGTTTTAAACTAAAAGATAGATGATAAAAATTTACTGAAAGGAAATCATGCCCAAAGACTCAACGAGAAACAAAAATCGGGCATGACTAAAAGATTTTGTAAAGAGATCTGCAAAGTTAAAATCAGTATGGACCCGTTTTATGTTGACAAGCTTGTGATCATAACAATCACGAATAAAATGTATCCGGATGTCAATGTGCTTAGTCTTTGAGTGTGGACCGGGTTTTTGATAATAGCAACGGCCGCCTCATTATCACATTTGATCGTTGATCCATAAAAATTCAAACCATAATCCCGCAGCTGATGCTGGATCCGTATCACTTGTGAGCAGCAGCTGGATGCGGCGATGTACTCGGCTTCGACTGTGGATGTAGACACAGTGACCAGTTTCTTGCACTGCCATGAGATCAACCGATCTCCCGGGAATTGACATCCACCAGATGTGGATTTTCTGTCCAAGTTGCATCCCCATAATCACTATCGGTGTAAGCATGAAGTTCCAAGGGAGAGTCTTTTGGATACCAAAGACCCAACGTGGTCTCTCTTTCAAGTATCTCAATATACGCTTGACAGTAGTCATGTGGGATTATCTTGGGTCAGACTGATATCTGGCACACTAACAAACAGGGAACATGATGTCCGGTCTGCTTGCAGTGAGATACATCAAGGAACCAATCATTGACCTATAAAGGTGTTGATCGACTGGTTTTCCTGATGGATCAGGAGCGAGAACAGGACGCGTAGCGATTGGTGTTATGAAAGCAGTTGAGTCCTTAAAACCAAATTTTTGGACAATGTCATGAACATACTTTTCTTGGTGAATCAAAGTCCCGTCCTTCTATTGCTCAACTTGTAAGCCCAGGAAGAAAGTCATCTCCCCTAAGGAACTCATTTCAAATTGCTTCTGCATGATCTCATAAAACTCCTTGCACAGAGTCTCATTCGTGGACCCGAAGATAATATCATCAACATACACTTGAACGAGAATCAAATCATCCTTCACTTTCTTGACAAAGAGAGTTTGATCAACAATGCCTCTTTTGTATCCATTCTTTACTAAATGATCAGCCAGTGTGTTATACCAAGCACGGGGAGCTTGGTGAAGACCATAAAGCGCTTTGTCAAGTTGGTAAACATAGTCAGGATAATTTGGGTCTTCAAAACCTGGTGGTTGGGTCACATAAATTTATTCTTTTACTTTCCCGTACAAGAAAGCAGTCTTCACATCCATCTGATATACTTTGAAATTAATGTATGAGGCATAGGCCAAAAAGATACGAATTGCTTCCAATCTGGCCACCGGTTCATAAACTTCATCGTAATCAAGTCCTTCTCGTTGCCAAAAACCTTGCACGACCAACCGGGCTTTATTTCTTATAATCACTCCCTTGTCATCTTTCTTGTTACGGAACACCCATTTTGTTCCGATATGCTTCTTGTGATCTGGTTTCTTCACTAGCCTCCAAACGTTTAGCTTCTTGAACAGCAACAGTTCTTCTTGCATTGCTTCAACCCAAGAGTTTTCCTTCAAAGCAACTCTGTAGTCCTTGGGCTCAACCTGTGAAATAAAACAGGCAAAAAGACATCTGTTAATGTTATGAGAGGTGCTGCGCGTTTGGATGCCAGCGGTCGGATCTCCGATGATGTTCTCAGTCGGATGTCGGCGATGTATCGGTAACTGTGGAATTTGTTCGACACTCTCGACTGGCATTGCCTCAAGCTCAATGGTTAGGCTCTTTATGGGATGAAAGACCGTGGTCACATCGACAGTGGCATTTGGTTGGGGATCGCTTGAATCTTCTTCTAGATCAACCAAATAATCCTGAGCGATGGTGCCTTCCCATAGGTTGTCGAAGAAAGGTACGACAACAGCAGGTACCGATGATGAGTCAGTGGTGCGAGAAGTTCCAACAGGAATGGTGTCATTTTGCACAAACTCTGGAATAGCTTCCTCAGCAGATCCATGAACATCTTCTTCAGAGGAAGGTGTAGGAACTGATTCAACTATACTTGGATCATGAGCTGGGGAAGTTTCCAGTTGGTGGGTGGGTTTGTTGATCCGCCGCTTGAATGGTCTGGTCATTTCCCACATTGTTAGCTAACATAAATGAGTCGGTGTCAGAATCATCTGTGTCTTCGATAGCGGGCATTACTGTAGATTCTGCAGATGTTTGCATATTCACTTCCGAGACAGGTTGATTAGCCCCGTGTGGACCATTGAGTACGGGTACGGGTGCAGCAATCTGAATATCCGTCAAACCTTTCACAACGGCGTGCATCAAGATTGATTGATCAACATTTGTCGGTGGATGGTGCAGAAACGATTGGAGACATCACTGGTGCAGACGGTGGTACATACATTCCTCGAAACTGCCTAAACAAGCCTTCATAATTAAACATCCAATCAAGACCATGATGTGCATCGGTAGGGTTCAGTTCTTGCCAATCAATGTTGTAGGACTCCAAAATCACTCGGGATTTCTAGTTGAACACACGATAAGCACTTTTGTCAGCGGAATAGCCAACAAAGTAGCACTCATCCGACTTTTCAGCAAACTTTGAAATTGTAGCAACATTTGGCTGAAGAACTGTGCAAGGACAGCCGAATGTCTTGAAGAAATTAACCCTTGGCTTGTTTCTATAAAATACTTCATAAGGTGTCTTATTCAGTCTTTTGTTCAGCAGCACGCGATTCTGAGTGTAGCAAGCAGTGTTAATGGCTTCCCCCAGAAGAATAAAGGGAGTTTGGAGTATGACAACATGGTTCTTGCAGCTTCAACCAGTGTACGATTTCGTCGCTCAGCCACCCATGTTGTTCAGGAGTGTAGGGTGCACTGAATTGACGAAGAATCCCCTTGTTGTGATAGAATTCGTTGACGGCTTTGTTGCAGAATTCTGTTCCATTTTCACTTCTGATGCACTTGACTCGTTTGTCCGTCTGATTCTCAACCAACACGATGAATCTGATAAGAAACTGAGATGTCTCATCCTTGTGACCTAGCAGAAAAGTCCAACTGAAACGCGAGTAATCACAGTAATAACAAGACAATAGGCTTTTCGACCTATTGCCATTGGTTAAATGGGACCAAAAAGATCAATATGCAGCAGTTGAAGAGTGGAGTTTATGGAATTGACAGACTTGGGGTGGTGAGGGAGTTGTGCTGTTTGCACTTAGAGCAAGATAAACATTTTTCAGCACAATGAAAAGATTTTATGGGCAAGCCCCTCACATGGTCACCATTAACCAACTTATTTAAGTTCTTAAAGTTGACATGCCCTAGACGTCAATGCCATAAGGATGAGTCGTTCTCCGAGGCCTTGGACAACAAACAAGAAGCAGTCCGCATGGAATAATTGCTTCTCATGTCCAGAAGGTAAGCGTCATTGTGCCTCGGAGTACGCAACATAATCCACTCTTCCGGGACTTTGAAGCCTGGTTTAAGAATAAGACATTCATTTTCAGTGAAAATAGTTGAAAATTTCTTATCGCAGATTTGAGAGACACTGAGTAAGTTGTGGTTGAGTTGTTCCACAAGATTGACTTCGTCGAAGGTCAATGTGCCATTACAGACCTTGCCTTGTTTCGTGATTTCTCCTCCCATGTCACCAGCAAAGGAAACATGTCCACCATCGAGTGGTTTAATGTCAAACAACAGGGACTCGTCTCCTGTCATATGTCGTGTACAGCCACTATCCAAGTACCAAATACTGTTGACAGGCCTTCCAGGCTGACCCTACACACATGAGTAGCTAGTTAGTAGAAGGGCCCCGAGACGAACTTGTCTCGGGAAAAGCAAACAAAAAGTCACCCAGTTTTATTTTATGATTCTTGAAAATGTAATCTTTTGGAGAATCTGAATCTAAAGTGTAATCACTTGAGGAACTTGTGTTGATATTCCCTCAGTCCTGAAAAGGTTTTCTTGATTTCCTTCGTTTTGGTTTGGGTTTGATTAACAATTCTTCTGTGTTTGCTTTTGAAAACGGTTTAGAGGGGTTTTTAGGGTTTTCATCTTCTGACCTTTTGGCTAACCGCTTTCTTTCCCTTTGTGTTAGCCAGAAGGGTTTCTTGGGTTTGTCGGTTCTTTTAATTCTTGAATCCGTCTCACTGGCTGAGGTACAAGTTTGATAAGATATTTTCTTAGGTTGAACACTTAACTCAGTAAATGTCTGACCAAACTTACTTTTGGCGTCTCTTTGTTGCTTATGCCAGTTCTTGCAGTGTCTCGCAAGATGAGACGGATTCCCACACACAAAACAACATTTTCTTTTGTTACAATCATAGACGTGTTGATCACTGAAGTATGTGGGGTGAGGTGATGTGGTAGAGTTAACGTATTGATAACCTCTATCTGTGAACACATTTGAATGATTCGATGCAAAGTAATTTGACTGCCTAGGTTTATGAACAGAGTAGTAATAGGTACTATCAGATTGATCATAAAATTGAGAACAATTTCTATTAGTAGTATTTTGTGAAAATGAAGTTTTCTTTGAAGGCACATTTTTACACGACGTGCTTGGTTTTTCATTTTCAAAGACAATTTCTTGTTTTCGTAAGTCCTCAAAATCACGATCAGTTGACGAGCAACTAGAACTAGAATTTGTCTGTTCATCAACTTTAGCCACATTTGTTTCATCAAAAACAGTTTCACACTCAGAATCAGACGAAGAACATTCACTTTCATTACACACTTCTTTACAATTTTCTTCACAATTGGTTTCACAAAATACAGGTTTTGATTCCGACATTAAACATTCCAACATAGATTCACAAACTTTGTTACAGACAGGGTTATTAATACTTTTGGTTAGACCCACACATGACTCAAAACGTGGTTCTAATCCTTCATTTTGCTTAAAACCCTGATTAACTTTTCCACAATCACCATTGTTTATATCACCTGCTTCACAAGACACATTGACGTTAGATTTATCAAATGATTGAATTGGAGCAGCAGTTTCAGATGCTGCGGAAACAAATGTCACAGGTTTTGGTATCCTACCAACACCGTATGCCATTTCTTCATCAGGAGAAGTATTATAACTAAAATGGGGCAAACTGGTGTAGTTATCATTGAATGGTGGTGGTACGACAGTGTAGTCGTACCCCAACCCTATTTTAACTTTAGTACTTCTCTGAGCTCCAATAAGATCATCAAACTTCTCAGATGATGCCTCAAACCTTTCGACTTGTTTTTCCTTTTCTTTCTTATTAGTAACTTCGAGTTTTAATTTCTTAATCTCTTCTTTTAAATCATTGATTATGTCCTTATAGTAAATGACATTATGTTTTTCTCAAAAAATTTCAAGTCTAAGATTGGCTACATCATCGTGATGAGTTTTGATCTTTTCAATGTAGATCTTATCGGCTTTTACATATTCATTGTGAACACTGACGAAATTTTGCATTTTCTTTCAAAACTCCGTCTTGTAAGTATCTATAGTATGTAACCTTGTTAACACATGCTTCCGTGCAAAGATTTCGTTTTACCTCATCAAGGTGTGATCCACTAGAACCAGTAGCAGAAGATGAAGTGGCTTCATTTTTTGTAGTGAAAGCCATGCTAAGCCATATTCTGCGGATTCTGCAGCTCTTGAAACTGTTCGTCCCAATCCATACCAGTGTGAACTTCTGTTTGAGAAACAAGGGCTCTTGAGTTTGAGCTTGAGCTGCCCTTGTGTGGACGATTTCCGATTCTTGGAGCTGAGTTGTTTGCCTTTTGATTATCAAGCCTCTTTCCAGCAGCTTTTGCATTCTCTTCATCAGTTACTTCTGTCACCTGTATATCGTTTGCTGGTTTGGGAGGATTTGTGCATTCCCTGGCAAAGGACCCATCTCTGCACAATTGTAGCATCGAAGCTTGCTCTTGTCAAAACCAATTCGCTTTTGATCAGAATCATTAAAGTTGTCCTTTCCGTAGGTTTTGATGAAGTTGGTGGCCCTTTGCACAGCCATGGCCATCTGATACTTGATGTCCATTCTCTCAAGATCCTTTTGGTTGATGTCTATCAGATCACCTATCTCAAACTGAGCCGGTAACAAATTCCCTTGCAATAGCTCTTCATGACAAGACAGAAAAGCTTTAACGAGTGTCACATTTGAATCATTCAGCATGGGAATGGCTTCACAATAGCTAGAGGGCTTGTTTACTTGAGGTTTTGTTGCAAAAATTCCATGTGCCTTCAGAGCTTGAGCAACTGCACTGTCAACTGCTTTTTGAAACGAACTTGCACTGGATGGAGTTGATGGGTTGCTGGTGGAGATAAAAGCTGTTGGTTGTGAAGGAACAGTTGGTGAGTACTTGGGATTGGTCACGGGATATACATTTTGTTGGGTTTTGCTGACAAAAGCTATTGGCACACTTGAAGATGTATTCATGTGATTGTTCATCCTCATCTGTTCATCCATTTCGAATGATTTGATAGTGGATATTAGTTCACCGTTAGTCATCCCATTCAGATTTGTGGTTCTCTTGATAGTTATTGTGTTTACACTCCGACTGTAAGGCAAAGCGTTCATCAACTTGTGATTCACCTCAGTGTTGGGAATGTTAACACCTACAGCTCTTACTTTAACCATGAGCTTCTCAAACCTCTTTACTAAGTCTAGCACAGCCTCACCTTGACGATGGTTGAATATGTTGAATTCTTCCTTCAACAGTGCTTTTTTGTTTTCTCTAATTTCAGCATTTCCTTCAACCATCTCAACAAGAGCCTCTCATAATCCCTTGGCACTTCTGTGTTCCCGTAGTGTCTCTGTGATTTCATTTGAGAGACAAACTGTCAGCAACAGAAACGCTTTCTTGTCTTGTGCTAACTTATCTATATCATCTTGATCATAATTATCAGTCTATCTATCTTTTGATATCGAGTTTGATCTTGGCTTAATTCAAGATGTTTAAAATAATTTTTAAGATGCTCTTGTTCATAATCATCATGAACTGATGGATTTCCTAGAGTAGATACCCCATTCATGTTATCGGAAATATTGCTATGAGTATCCTTAAACATGTTTTTGTAGGTCCCTATTCGGGTGGATCTAACAACGTCTTTGGATCAACCTAACTTAGTGCTAGCGGAAATCACACTAAGCAACCAAGAGGTCTCGGATCTTGAATTTATTTTCGGTCAAGGAAAGGAGAGGTTAGAGAGAGAGAGAGAAAGTGATAGAGTTCTTGCAAAAGGTTTTCTTTTTGTATATTAAATTTCAACAACATTGCTTCTCATGGCATGCTTCCAATTTATAGGGAAGCATGCATGAGAAGTAAAGTACTTCTAATGCCTAATGGGCTTCTTTACAAAGGACCAAGGCCCAAACAATGTACAAAATGACCCATCGGCCCAAATACAAAACTTAATCAATACAAAAGACTAACTATATAAAACGGGGCCCAATAGTTTTTAAGCGAACATTTTTCCCCTTCCATCTCAATTACAAATCCTTGAAGCATTAATTGTTGTAAACTCAATACATTCCTGTCTAAATTAGGGGAATAGTAAACACTATCAATCTTAATCTTGTTTCCTTCAATATCTAATATTGTTTGCCCAATACCCCTAATAAAAGCAATAGTATTTCTCCCTATGCGGGTTTCTATCTCAAATGATTGTTTACTATTCTTAAACTGAGAAAGATTCCGACATATGTTGATGGAACCCTGTGTTGACAACCCATATTCCAAACCATAATCCATTCTCTGTACCTTTTACGATGTATTCTTCCATGAAATCGAAAACATCATTCTTCATCTGTGTCCCCACATCAATCCTTTGGCACATCAGAAGTGTAGCATCATCCTAGTCTTTTAACTTGCATCTATGAATAAGGTGCCCTTGTTGCCTGCAATAATACCACAGCTTTTGTTCGTTCTGGATTTGTTTCATCCGATTTCTATGTCTGATCGATGTGTGTGATTTTGTAAGAGACGAACTTGGCTCTGATACCATGTTAACGGAAATCAGAAACACAAGAACAAGAATATAATAATCTGATAGTGAAGATGAAAAACAATTAATATACGGATCAACACAATAAATCAATTGATCTCACTTGTCTTTACAATAGTGCAGAAGATCCTATATATATACTAGTGTTTGTCAAGGGTTGCAACGTTTGTGGAAGGTTGTGACGGTTAATGGATAAACCGTCAATTTAACGGTTTTACCTATTAACTGTATGTTATTTTGCAAACCCAATCAAACCCTAAGTCTAATTCTAAATAATAATAATTATGTCACAATACTTACTATATACATGATAATACAAGCTAAATAATGTTTATCTTAATCTAATAGTTAAGACGTATTCACCGATCTTGCTTCTCGTTTGGGAGCCTTTTACGTCTCCCTTTAGATACAACTGTTTTGTAAACAGCTAAACAGTAGGAACAATATTTTATAGATGTAAATTTAGGTTATTGTTCCAGATGAATGAAATTTAGTTTGGATCTTATACTAATTGTCTTATGTGGTGGTTTTATTTTAAAACAAAGCCTGATACAAAACTAACATTGCATAGTTAAACTGAGAATTAAAAGCTCTTGCAGTTTGATTCACCCTGACAATCCCCTGATCAATCAGCAAATATTTACGCTACTTCAGATCCAAGAAAAGAAATGATAAAAAGCTTAGATTAGGCACGTAAGGGTCATGACCCTTGTTAGCAATACAATCGCGAGCATTTCAAATGTTTATGCTGTATGAAATTCTAGTTAAGGTAATTACCTTGGTCAATTGAAGACTCCCGACTAACAGAGATTTCAGGTGGTTTTAGATTAGTTAGTGTTTGGGCGTCAACATAAACACTCCACAGGAACAAACCTGGACACGCTAGGGAAACTTCATTGAGCTGCGGAAACACTATAGGTAAAATCCCGTAAGGTACGTCAATTTACGGATGTTCGTAAAGGTTCCAAGATGTGATGTAAGGGTGGCATTCTGAAACATGTACAAGTGATGTGTGTTGATCCGCGTGAAATGATGCGCCCGATCAATGTTTCACTTGATTCTGGTTATCTGAAAACCAAATATCAAAAAAATGAATTAATACTTGATATATGTTACTTTCTTTACACTACAAGAAAAAGGCTCGTTAGCGACGAGATGTCGTCGCTAAAGGTCACAATCCGTGTGCAAAGGAGAGGCAGTAATCTTGGCCATTCATAACAAAACAATTAGACGGCTGGTGTTATGTTGTACAAGAGACAGAACAGCTGGAGTATTTCCCTCCATCCTTCTCTTTCCCTCTCATTTTCACACCAAATCTTTCAACTCTCTCACACCAAATCTTTCATTCTCATCGCCGCCACTACCGGAGAACCTACAACCATCACCGGAGCACCTGCAACAACTGCTGTCGGAGCTAACGTTCGAGAACCGGGCTACAAGTAAGTACAAAATTTGGGGATTTTAGGTCATACATGTCAATTTATGTATAATACATTTTAATTTTTAGGTTTTTAGGTATAATACATATTAATTTTAAGTGTAATACTTGCTGCTTCTGGAAGTTTTAGGTATAATACCTGTGAATTTGGGGCATTTTAGGTATAATTTTGGAGATTGCTTGTATGTGTATGCGTATGTGTAATGTATATAGGTGTCAATTTGTGTAAACGAGCCGAATCCCAACCCAAGCCCGAGCCCGCATTTTGCGTTTGTGTGTATGTATGTATGGGTGTCTAGGTGTATAAACGAGCCTAACCCAAACCCGAGCCCGCATTTTGCGTTTGTGTGTATGTATGTGTCGGTGTCTGGGTGGGGCGTATAAATGAGTGTAACTCACTTGTTCGCACACACAAAAGCCGATCATAAAAGTTCCAAGATCCGAGACGAAGATGACTCGTTGTGATATTCAGCTAGCACCGTGTTTGATTGATCCAAGATTATTGTTAGATCCACCCTTAGGGACCGATAGATACATCAGGAAGTCAATCATGGACCTATAAAGGTGTTGATCGACTAGCTTTCTTGAAGGATCTGGAGCGAGGACGGGTCGTGTAGCAACCGTTGTCATGAAAGCAAACTAGCTTTCCTGACGGATCCTTGAAACCAAACTTTTGAACAATGTCGGGGACGTATTTTTCGTGATGGATTAAAATCCCGTCCGTCTTCAAGGCCTAGAAAGAGAGTCATTTCTCCCAAGGAACTCATCTCAAACCGCTTATGCATAACCTCTGAAAACTCCTTGCAAAGACTATCGTTCGTTGATCAAAAATGATGTCGTTAACATACACTTGGACTAGGATCAAATCACCACGAACATTCTTGATAAAAAGTGTCTAATCAACGATACCTATTTTATAGCCATTCTTCACTAAATGATCAGCAAGTATTGCATACCATGTACGAGGTGCTTGGTGAAGGCCATATAGAGCTTTGTCAAGTCTGTAAACATAATCAGGGTGATTTGGATCCTCAAAACCTAGAGGTTGCTTGACATAAATTTCCTCCTTTACTTTCCCATACAAGAAAGTTGTCTTCACGTCCATCTGATACTCTTTGAAATTCGTGTACGAGGCATAGGCCAAAAAGATGCGAGTTGCTTCTAATCTGGCCACATGTGCATAAACTTCATCGTAATCAAGACATTCACGCTGGGAAAACCCTTGTACAACGAGCCGGGCTTTTATTTCGTATGATCACCCCTTGTCATCGTTCTTAGTTCATAACACCCATCTTGTCCGAATTGGTTTCTTGTTTGCGGGTTTCTCGACCAATTTCCAAATGCTCAGCTTCTTGAACTGCAATAGTTCTTCTTGCATTGCTTCCACCTAAGAGTTCTCTTTAATTGCAACTTTATAGTCATTGAGCTCAACCTGTGAAATAAAAAAAGCAAAAAGGCACCTATTAATGTTACCAGACGCGCTGCGGTCTCCGATGGATGGGTGACTGAGGAATCGGATCAACATGCTCGATTGGAGCGGCTTCAATTTCCACGAATAAGCTTCCAATAGGATAAAAAATAGCTGGCGTATTAACTAGAACAGTGGTATGAGGTTTAATGACTTCTGGTTGATCAACCAGATGGTCTACATTAATGGGTCCATCCCATACAATCTCATAGAATGGTACGACAATGGAAGGAATTGAGGTAGAGTCAGTGTTGTCGGAAGCATCAACTTGAATATTTTCTATTGATTGTCTCCTCAGCAGGACCTTGAATAGCTTCTTGAGAGGGAGGTGTGGGAACAGACTCGACCACACTTGGTTCTGCCTAAGGATTCGCTGTAGGATCAGTCTGGTCATTTTCCACATTTTCAGCCGACATGTATGAATTAGAATCTGAGTCAGTGGTGTCTTCAACTATGGGCATGTCAGTAGTGTCTGCAGGTGTCGGCATTGCATTGACCGCAGCTGGTTGATTGACTGTAGGTAGTACATTCATCACAGGTGCAGGAGCAGCTACATGAACATCTTCTAAACCTCTTAACAAAAGCATGCATTAAGATTGACTGATCTTCTGCGGTATGGACCGGTGTAGATGCAACAGGAGAAACATGGGGAACAACGGGTGTGACATAGGTTCCTCGAAACTAATTGAACACGCCCTCATAATCAAACATCTAGTTAGCACCAGTGTATGCATCTGTGGGATTCATTTCTTGCTAATCAATATTATAGGATTCCATGATCACTTTTGCTCTCTTGTTGTATACTTGAAAAGCGCTTTTGTCAGCTGCATAGCCCACAAAGTAGCACTCATCTTCCTTCTCAGCGAACTTTGATATTGAGGTGCATTTGTTTGGAGCAAGGTGAATGGACATCCAAATGTTCTGAAGTAGTTGACTCTTGGCTTGGTCGCGTAGTAGACTTTGTATGGAGTCTTGTTCAACCTTTTGTTTAGAAACACATGATTTTGGGTAAAGCAAGCAGCACCAGAAAATTAACGGAAGCTTTGAATTTGACAGCATTATTCATGCAACTTTGACAAGAGATCTGTTGCATCTCTCAGCAACCCCATTCTGTATGGAGTATAAGGGGCACTGAACTGATGAAGAATCCCCTTACTGTGGCAGAAATCATCCACCACCCTGTTGCAAAATTCTGTTCCATTATCGCTTCGAATGCACTAGACTTTCTTGTCTATTTGATTTTCTTGTCTGTTGCAAAATTAGGCTTTTCGAACTATTACCAATTGTTGAATTGGAGCAAAGAGGTCCATGTGTAACAGTTGAAGAATGGAGTCTATGGAGTTGACAGTCTTGGGTCTGTGAGGGAGTTTGTGTTGTTTGCATTTTGAGCATGATAAACATTTTTCAATACAGTGGAAAGATTTAACAGGCAAACCCCTCAAATGGTCACCTTTAACCAACTTATTCTTGTGCTTAATGTTAACATGACCCAATCGTCGGTGCCACAGAGATGAATCGTTCTCCGAGGACTTAGACAGCAAACACGAAGCAGTCCGCATAGAGTAATTGCTTCTCATGTCCAGAATATAGGCATCATTGTGCCTCGAGTACGCATCAAGATCCATTCTTCTAGGTCCTTATAACCAGGCTTCAAAATAAGACATTCATATTCTG
The DNA here is from genome assembly GCF_021521415.1 of Bidens hawaiensis. NCBI lineage: Eukaryota > Viridiplantae > Streptophyta > Magnoliopsida > Asterales > Asteraceae > Bidens > Bidens hawaiensis. The sequence goes on along the minus strand of NW_027504303.1, from coordinate 26,101 downwards.
TGAACAAAGTGGAGTTTTGCTTATCGCAGATTTGAGAGACACTGAGGAGATTGTGATTGAGTTGCTCCATGAGGTTGACATCTTCAAAATTCAAGGTTCCATTTGAAGCATTTCCCTGCTTGGTTATTTGCCCTCCTACATCACTAGTAAAGGAGACATGCCCACCGTCAAATTTTCTAACATCGACCAGCAAACCAGTCATATGTTGTGTGCAGCCACTATTTAAGTACCAAATACTATTGGCAGGCCTTCCTGACTGATCCTACACACATGAGCAACTAGTTAGAGGTGGGGTCCCGAGACTTAGTTATCTCGGGAAGATTAAAAAGAAAATCACCAAATTTCACTTTATGATTTTTGAAAATATATTCTTTTGGTGAGTCAGAGTCTAAAGTCTAAAGAACAATCCCTCGAGAAACATGAATTAACTTTTCCTTGGTTTTGAAATGGTTTTCTGGATTGCCTTCGTTTGGGTTTAACCACAAAATCCTCTGAATTTCCTTTCTTGAAAACCTTTGGTGGGTTCTTTGGTTTTTCAGCTTCCAAACCCTTTTCAAATCTCTTTCTTAGCTTTTCAAATCTCTTTCTTTCTCTTTTGGTTAACAAAAAGGGTTTCTTTATTTTCTAACTTTTCTTTTGTTTTAAATTCGTCTCACTGGCCGATGAGTTAGTTTAATCAGTCATCTTCTTGGATTTAGGTGCAACCTTTGGAAATGAATGACTAAACTAACTGTTCAAGTCTCTTTGTTGTTTGTGCTAGTTTTTACAATGTCTCGCAAGATGAGACAGATTACCACAGCATTTTCTTTAATTGGTTTTATAGACATTATGTTACTGAAATATGTGTGATCTGACTGAGAAGTTGATGCAGGTGGGTTAGCATGTCTGTAATAGTTATCTGACCTATAGCCACGACCATCAAGAGTATTTGCATGAAATTTGTCAAAATACCTAGACTGTTGATGAGAGAAATAATAATCACTATCAAATTGGTTATAAGCTTGAGGCTTCCTATTGTAATTTGTGTTTTGTGATAAAGATACTTTCTTTGGCGGTACATATTTACATGAAGTGCTTGGTTTTTCATTTTCAAAACGTTTTCTCTGACTATTGATATCCTCAACCATATGACTAGTTGATGAGCAGCTAGGCATACTCTGTTCATCAACCTTGTTAGCAATGGATTCATCAAAAATGGTTTCACAATGTGAATATGAAGATAAACATTCACTTTCATTAAAATCGGTGGTACAACCTTTACTTGTCTGACTTTCACAAAATAAATAATTTGGGGTAGACACTAGACTTTCTAGCATTGATTTACAGAAACAGGGTTGTTAATTGATTGATTTAGTTCCACAACTAACTCAAAACGTGGTTCTAAATCTCCTTTCATCTCACAACCCATATTAACCTTCTGACATCCACTCTCAGTTATATCACCTGCTACACAAGACATATTGACATTAGATTTATCAGATGCTAGAACTGGAGTGGGATTTTGTGAAACTGGAGGAACAAACTTCACAGGTTTTGGTAATTTACCAATTCCATATAACGTTTCTTCCTCTGAGAAATGTTGTAACTAAAGTGGGGCAAACTTGTATAATTATCAATCATAGGAGGGGGTAAAGCTGTATAATCATACCCTAGCCCAGCCTATAGTTTAACACTTCTCCATGCTCCAATAATTTCATGTAACCGACCAGATGCTATTTCAAATCTTTCAACTTCTTTTTCTTGTTTCTCAGAAGTTGATTTATTAACTGAAAATTTCATTTTTCAAATTTTCAATTTCATCTTTTAGCTTTGAAACTATGTCTTTGTAGTATTCAACTGTAAGACCCCGAATACCGGGTATCCTACAGTTGGTAATCATATCAAAAACTTAACAAAATCTTAAACTCAAAGCAATTCATTTTATTTTAAAAACAAGTTCAGAGTATAAAATCAGCGGAAAGTCGTAAGTACTAAAAAAAGTTCCTAAAACCTTGGAAATATGCCCAAAACCAAATTTGAATACGTCTAGTAATAATTGAAAAGAAACAGAGTTCATTATTGAATTCCCCGACTAGATATGCCTTCAACCGTCCAAGAGACTAGTCTCGAGCACGTCCAAGCGGTAAGCATACTTCTCTTATCCTGAAACTCACAATAACATACACACAAAGTCAGCTCAAGCTGAGTGAGTTCAAGTTTGAATAAATGACATTTATATAAATCATTCCAAAAGTTTAAATATAATACGGGATATAAACAATTAGGCAATGGGTAAGTGATAAGTAGTCATACTTATATATGTATAAATATATCCCTATGCATAACATCCAAGTAATAACATGAAGGTCGAATACGCGTACGACCCAAACACGCGATACGCGATTTTAGGGACCCTTTATGATGATAAATACGCCACACGAGCCGCCCCCTTTACGAGTTTTCCAGGGCCCGCCACAAGATTTTAGAACCTGAGTAGTATAGTTTGGCCCGGCCAAAATCATCATGCACGCAACATTCCATACGATGGTGATCATGCCACACAAGTCTCCCCCCTCACGGGCTTTCCAGGGCCTGCCACAGGATTTTAGAACCTGAGTAGTATAGTTTGGCCCGGCCAAGATCACCATATTATGTATGCCAACACAAAGTAAGCATACGCAACCATCCTTAGTCATAATAACTAATTAACATCACTAATTATAGGCTATAAGATAACACATGTGTAAGCATACATATATATCATACCAAAATATACCATAATGCAAGCAAGCCTATGGAAAATCTGTGACATTTGAGCCAAAACAAGGTACACCTCAGTACGTATTTATCGATTAACCAAATAAATGCTTTTTACGTAACGAACGAACGATTAGCCGAACGGGTCGGGTTATGACCCAGATACCCTAAGGGGCCATCTATAAGTGATATATGATTAATATAAGCTAATATATTAGGAATATGGCCTTAGTTCGATAGAAAACAAGTTGAACGAAAACATGCTCGTTTAACTACCCGCTATAGATTTAAACACGAAAGATAGTTACAAACCACGCATTGTATTATCCGTTAAGCCGAAAAAGACTTACCAAACACTTATTTGAAATGTTTTAAGCGATCCGTGAAAATATTTTTGATTTTTACAAGCATATAATACGCTTTTATAAATTTATATAAAAATAGCCGAAAAACACTCGTTTTTGCACTGTTTGACGCACCCGATATATTTTTCGCGCAAAAAACCGAACCCGAAATACATTTGGACTTGGGTTTTCGTGTTTGGGCCTTTAGATCCAGATTATTGGGTCAAAATGGGCCCAAAATAGTCCCATATACACTCCCGGTGGCAACCATACCCGACCCCCATTTTTTTATATAACTTACAACATAAGCTTGGTTATACATCATAGTTAACAAAAATTTCAAGTCTAAGCAGCTGCAAACTCATTTTTCCAGAATTCTTCCAAACCCTAAGGTAAATGACTTAAATAATCAATTTTTACACTTGTTTAATTTTGATTAATACCATATAAACATAGTTTGATTGCCAAAAATCGTTCCTAACCTTGTAAAAACCCTAAAAATGGTCCATATACATGTTTTGATCATACACTTGGTTAGGAACCTGGTTTGATTGTTTTTTTTGGCCATAAACACGGATTAGAGGGTTGAAGCGGCATTTTTAAGGTTCAAAAGTTCGTTTTTACACCCTAGCCGAAACCCTAAGTCAATGGCTGTTATGTTGATGAAACCTTGCTTGGTTTGTGATATAAGACTTATATCTAGCTTGCATAGAAGCACAAGAGCTTGAAACCTTGATTAGAAAGGCAAAAACGAGCCAAACTCGCTATGGTAATGCCGAATCACTCGTTTACGGGCTGTTTAGGTTAAGGTTGTGATGTGCATATTTTTGGGTCTTGAAATTTTGCAGGGACATCACGGTCCATATCATTGAGTCCCTATCCAAATTTGGTAATTTTTTGACCATCCAAGAATATTTGGCAAATTTATTACCGAATTGAAACGTTTAATTTGGAAAAATAGTTAAAATGCTTGAAAAATTATGAAAATTTTTGGGGAACTCAGGTTTGGTATGAAATTTGGGAGAATTTTGGAAAAGCCTAAGTAGGTTTTGTGCATTCACGTTTAATTGAATTTTTATTGTCGTTTTTGGCTCGGAATTGATATTTGTCAAAATTGTTAGAGTTTGGGATTTTTCCAGGTTGTGTTGGGACATACTCTAATCACTCAGAAATTTTGGTGGAATTTTTAGAGATCGTTTGGTATAAACGAATGATTTTCGGGCTAAATATAGCAGATAAAATGAATTTTTATAAATTAATAAACCAGTAAATAATTTCAGAAATATTTTTATTAAATCTACATATTTTATTTGATACGTGGCTAAATTTTCATAATTTAATGATTAACGGTTAATTAATTATGATAATTTGAAGATTAAACAAATTCAATTTTATAATAACCAGCAAGTTCGTGATTAACGAACCTGCGGGAATATCAAAACACCAAGATTGATAAAAAAATCATATTTATGGACTAATTAAGTAAAAAACGAACCTTTTTATGAGAAACCTGGACAATCTGGATAGATTGTGCGCGTTTCTCCTCAAATCAAACTGAGTAAACGAAAACGGTCCCTGTAGCGAATCCAGAACCCCAATGTGTGATCTTTCTTTATAAATAAATCATTTTATCGACCAACACATTTACCCAAGCTTGCTTCCCCATAACTGTTTTCTGAACGCATAAACGAACAACTTGGCCAAGCTGGGAAAGCGGGGAAACTGAGCCAAGTTCGGTTTTAAGTATTAGACATTGAACAACATCACAACCTAAGCCTATTAACACTTTCTGGGAGTTCCAACTATACCTAGATTAGTTATACAGCCCAGTTTAGTATTGAGATTATAATAATATTAAAATACTAATATTATTATAATATTGATTATAGGAACTAGTGATAGCGAATCGAGCAAACCACTAGCTGACTCGGTACTGATTATCTAGTAAACAGTGAGTTTTATGACCCCACTCTTTAAACAATTTTACGAACTTTTGGGGTGAAAAGCATGTTTGATTACGTATACATATCTGAAACTTGTAATGATGTGAATTATCTAAGTGCTAACACACGAAAGTCCCCACGATCACAGTGATTCACTTCGAGCTGGTGGCTTGTGAATAGTACTATTGGTTTGACAAACACAAACGGAATCGGCCTGGTTGCCGTGTCACATAGCGCCGTTTGCACATGACCATACTTATATAAACAGGCTATGTAGTTTTAGACATAGCTACCGGGGCATGTTGTGGGAGGAAGGAGAGTCACAGTGGTTGATTGGGCGTGGAAAATGGATGCACGCAGCACAAACAGTCAAGGCTTCACTGTAGCTTAGCATAATTACATCATTTACATACATACATACTTATATCATAATTACAAGAGTTACTCGTGATTACTCATAACTATTTTCTCGAAACGCGTGAAACTCACCAACTCTAATAGTTGACCCATTTTACACTGCTTTTCAGGTATCCAAAGTTGGAATAATTTGGTGACTAGCTACATGAAACAAGGTGTGGTTGATGCTTTTGTGAATAGAAGCAAGAATGCTAGTAGTAAGATTAATTAGTTTAATGAACTAGTTTTGTTTTATCGCCTAGAATGTAAAATGATAATAGAACAATGTAATGTAATATATTGTAAATTAATTTGTAATGTTTCTTTATAAAAAATGTGGGTGATACCAGTGGTGTCTGTTACATTCCCGTTTTACTCTTCCGCATTATGCTAGTCAGGATGTAACAAAATCATTCAAGCGGTTTATCAAATAAAATCAGTTAGGTGTGTATGCTAGCCCAAAACTTGAAAAGAGTGAAAAGGGGCAACATGAACTCACCTGACACAAGGCACAAAGTCACCAAAGTATTCCCAAAACTCACACGCCTGTCGGATTATACATAATAATTACTAACGATACCGAAAGGACTCGTTTATCCTATGAGGGGTTCTAACATGGTTCAAGTTACCTAAAGCCTCGACCTCACCAAGTTCAATTATAACAGCCCCCAATGCCTTGTATATACCAAAACGACCCTTAGATACTCCTGGGAATAAATGATTCCCAAATTACCGCCGGAAGTTGCTAGATGAGACGAATATGCGCGTTTATGAGTTGTTTAGCACTGAACAACCAACTCAGCCCCGTGCGGACCAAAATTAATAAAATCACATCCAACTAGTCCACACGACACTCACGAGTTGGATGGGTCGGTAACTCGCAAGCACAACGCACTAACTATTAAATAAACGTGAATTCGCGTTGTACCGACCCGTTTGAGTAACCGACAACCAATTCAGCCCCAAAACATAAAAAAATAATTTTCCAACAGCCCGTATATCAAACCGATGCTACCCGAACTGAATTGGTCATTAATTACTTCAACCCAAACGTTAAACACAACAATTCACTATTCTAGACAACCGAATACTTGCTTTCAATCTACCACTAGTTGACCATCAAATGAACACCAATGCACACGATTTTAAAGTATGTTATATTGGACATACCTAGGAAGATTATGGAGCAAAAACCTCAATCATCACCACAGCCCCGAAACTGCTCAATTGGACAGCCACCCGGTAAGCCTAAAATAAGCGATTTATCGATCAATACGCGAGATATAAAGATGAATTAGGGTGTAAAAAACTAGTGTCGGTGTAGGACTAACCTTGAATTGAAGTTTTACACTTGGAATTGGCTGCAAAAATGTAACATCCAACTTTTGTTAAATAATAAATAACGGAAAGTTTTGTTGTTAACTGTGTGTCGTTAAATTAGTCGTGTGGTAAGTGTTTGGATAAGGAGTGGGTTTGGTAAAGGAAGTGGGTGGTGGGGTTCATAGCCCTCTATATAAGGCCATCCCCCACCATCCTTTCACCATTTTTTTCCCAAAACACACACACACACACTCCCTAGAACACACACATACTCTCTCTCAAGACCTGAATCCGAATCCGGGCTAAAGTAAGGAAGATCTTGGCGTTCAAGTGTCTTCAAACAACAAGAACACTTCCAGATCCTCGAGTTGTCTAGATCCGAACCGAACCCGAAGCCAAAGGTGAGTTTTGGCCAACAAGGTTAAGTTTGGTGGGTGATTTCGACATGAAAATCGACATCTTAGTAGATCGGGTTGTAAGATGTAAGAAAAACATAAACTTGGTGAGTTATAATCTCACGGGTATGATATAGGACAAAAAGGTGATATTCGGACCTCATAAAACACGGGTATAGAGAGTTGGTATGACCCAAAACCCATAAAAAGGGTAAAAATCAAGTCCAAAGGATGAGTCACGGAGCAATTTGGCTTAAAATGTCAAAAGTAATGAAAAGAAGGTTATTTTCGCATAAGTCGACTTCGCATCGCACAGCCATGAGAAGTGAAATAAGTATTTCGCATCGCATGACCATGCGAAGCGAAATAAGTATTTCAACCCCAGCCAGGGGCTCTGCCCCTTGGACCCTGCTAGGGGCTGCCGCCCCTAGACCCCCCTACCAGGGGCGCTGCCCCCGGACACCCGTTAGTTGCAGGTTTAATTAACTTAGATGTAAGAAGTAGTAGTAATGGATAATTGACGCACGTAATGTATTGTACAGTTAACCGTGCACAACTAAGGAAGGGCATTACCATTGACGGTAAGAGAAATCGTCTCCAGGTGAGTTCTAGCCCCATTTCTCTTTGAGATGGTTTCGGGGCTGTGTGCATACTTGTAAGAATAGTAACATATAAACTTATGTGCTTAACGTGAATGATTAATACAAGAATGAAAGAAAGATATATATCTATGTTATTAATGTAAGAATGAAAGAAAGAGGTTAGAACTTGTATATGTTAGTTGTTTAACTTAACATGTTTGTATGAATCTAGAAGGAATGTGAAGTAAGAGTCAGGGTGGCAGGCCCTTCTAATACCTGGGCAAGAATAGTAAGAGTTAGGGTGGCAGGCCCATCTAATACCTGGGCAAGAATAGAGTGGCTGACTCTACGATATCGGTGCAAGAATTCGGGTGGCAGACCCTTATAATATCTGTGCAAGAAGTCGGGTGGCAGACCCTTATAATATCTGTGCAAGAATGTATGTATAATTGTATGTTTGTAAGAATGTGTAAGAATAATGTAGAGTAGTACAAATAATATTTGTATGTAAATGAAAGAATGTGTAAGAATAATCCTGTAAACTGTTAAACTAGAACTCACTCAGCTTAGCTGACCTTTAGTACGCATGCAGGAAAATAGGCTGAGGCAGCTGGTGTGAGGAGAGACACATGGCAGGGACTGGAGAGACTGGCATCTTGGAATAGAAGTGTTACGAATTGTGATGTTATGTTAAGACAATTCAACTTTGTTTGAGACAAGAATTGTTGTTTTTGTAATATGATGGTGAATGTTTAATTATTCCGTGAAAGTTTTAATTAACTCTGATTTTAGAACTGTGTTTATGAGTAAATCAAATGCCAAAGTAGGGTTACCAGGAACGGGGCCTTACAAAAAAAAGAAAAACGAGACCCTAGCTGCTGCTCTCTGCTCCGATCAGACTGCATAGGGGGAGGGTTAGGGTTTTTTTATTATAATATTAATATATTACACTCTAGCCCCTTAAGTTGGAAGGATGTAGCAAGTTGGATGAAAAGTAAATTAATTTAACATACTGGAATGACGAGAAGGTCTCCGAGGAATGCAGATAAATCCCGAGAGATGTACATCCTTTACATGCTTTAAACCTTTTAACTGAAATTAACGGGCGTTACAAGTCCACCCCTTACAATGGAATTCGTCCCTGAATCCCGATGCGACAGGAACAATTGCGGGTAGAGTTTCATCATTTCATCCTCGGATTCCCAAGTGACCTCGGAGCCCCTACGGTGCCTCCACTACACCGTAACCTGTCTGACCACCTTATTCCTCAATCGCCTCTCCTGAAGGTCAAGAATAGCGATAGGTTCCTCAATGTAACTCAACTTACTATCAAGCTCAATATCACCAAGAAGCACATGGCCTCCTCATCTGCCAAACATTTCCTCAAATGAGATACGTGGAAAGTAGGATGAATCCCGGCGAGCTCGTCGGGCAAATCCAGTCTATACGCTACCTCGCCAACAAGGGACAAGATACGGAATGGACCTATGAACCTCGTACTAAGCTTCCCCCTCTTACGAAAATGAATAATACCCTTCCAAGGAGAAACTTTCAACATAACCCGATCACCGGCCTCAAACACAATAGGCCTTCGCATTTTCACTGTGAGTTTTTCAATTCATGTTAGTCGATGCACATCCGCATGCTACCATCCTTCTTCTTGAAAAACAGGACCGGGGCACCCCAAGGTGAGAAGCTCGGTCGAATAAAGCCCTTGTCGAGCAAGTCTTCCAATTGAGCCATAAGTTCTTTCATTTCGTTTGGTGCTTGACGATAAGGGGCTCGAGCAACGGGTTTTGCACCCGGCACGAGGTCTATCTAGAACTCGACCTCGCGATCTGGCGGCACATTTCGATCACCGAAGACCGTAATTTGGGTCCCATTCGGGGCCCATAGACGCACAAGTTTCTGACCACAAATAATCTGAGCATCGACACTAGCGAACCAATCCATCCCAAGCACCACATCGAAGAAGCCTAGCGGCATCAAATACAGCTACACCGGAAATCTATACCCAGACAACTTGATGGAACAACCCTGAATAGCCCTAGACACGGAAACGGTCTTCCCTACGCCGACCTCAACCTCAAACACATTGACTACACGCTCAGGTAATTTATTCAACGTGGAACAGAAAGCGGTAGACACAAAACTTCTACTGGCACCCGAATCAAATAAGACCGAAGCCTGTAATTCTTCAAGTAAAAAGGTACCTGGGATAACATTACACTACTACTTAGCTAAACAGTTACACATACATTTCCGTGAGAATGAGGAATTACAAACGGGAGATCCTAAAAGATGAATAATGGAAAAGTACCTGAAACAACGTCCGCATCATTCTTAGCTTCTCTCTTGGAGATGGTGAAAGCCCTCGCCTTGGCCTTCGGCTTTTCTTCTATCTTCCCCTCGAGGAAGCCCCCTGGTCGGAGCCCCCCGCCTTACTTGTAGGACAATTAGATGCTATGTGCCCGGCACGCTTACATCGGAAACAAGTCAAAATCGGACACTCGTAATGGGTGTCCAGTCTTATCACACACCGAAAATAGGAACCAGATCGAAACTTCTTGCATTTACCAAACGTCGTATCCCTCTTAAAATCCAAAGTCTCAGTTGTTACTCTCTTCTCAGCCGAATTAGAATTGTTTCCCCCGGGCTGCTCACCGTGCGAATTTGAGTTCCACGTCTTCCTAGTCTCAGACGGCAGTAGTTTCTCTCTCTGGTCATACAATGTGCTCGCTAGGGTAACCACCGAATGGAACGAACTCATGTCAGTGGTCACCACGCCCCTACGAATATCCACCGAAAGATCCTTCACATACTTTTTAATTCTCTTGGCTTCGGGAGTAACCAGATCGAGACATAAACGAGCCATCTTATTAAACTTTGTGGTATACTCCCAATGCGTGATACGACCCACCTCCAAGGTCAAGAAATCCTGTTCAATCTTATCCAATTCGTGCGGAGGACAAAACTGATCAAGAACCAACTTCTTCAACTCGTCCCAAGTCATCCTCCTAATAGAACGATCACCCATAGCCTGCGCCAGATTATCCCACCAACACAGCGCTTCGGAACAAAACGAGATAGTAGCATAAGTCACCATGTCTTCCCCTTTACACTTACTAACCCTCAGTACGGCCTCCATCTCCCTCACCCACTGATGTGCTGCCAACGCATCCTTAGTACCATCGAAAGAAGGAGGGTCACATTTCTTAAAGTCTTCATACGAACAGCCCCGAGTAGACACACTAACCGCACGAACCACTTCTTCCTCATCACTCGGCACAATCACCTCGTCCTCGACCTGAGTCTCCTTCCCTTTCCCTTCCTTATCGGCGCTCTTACCAACCAATGTTTCCTCCATGGCCCTCACAACCTCAGCAACGATCTCGGGAATGGCACTATGAAACCTGGTAGACCTCATCCGTGATCGCCGCTCGCATAGCAGGATCTAAGGCGGGGTTATCCCTCTCCTTATGAATCAGGGTTATCTCTCTCGGCCTCGGCACGTGGCTTACGACCCCGGCCACGAACACTCGGACGAACTCTCTTAGTTGCACGAGTATTAACCATGAGTTATCGCTACAAAGACAGAATTTTAACACGTTCAAGTACAAGTAGTATTTATAACATGTAAGGTAAGGGTAAACTGCTAATGACGTTGATTATGTGTATTAGTCGTTTACTTTACCCGCCCGTCCTAAGCACCCCCTGCCCCTAACCACATTAGCATTCTATCTAAGACTTAAACAATTATTCAAATAATGGAACTTTAAAACTCATAAGAATGACTAAACAATTAAACTTACCTCTTGGCATGCAGCTACTCGCGGTTGGCATTCTAGTCTTTTCCTTTACAGTTCGAGTCTAAGCATTCGGGGATGCTCGGATCCCTCGAACCATGGCTCTGATACCAACTTGTGAGACCCCGAATCCCGGGTATCCTACAGCTGGTAATCATATCAAAAACTTAACAAAATTTTAAACTCAAAGCAATTCATTTTATTTTAAAAACCAATTCAGAGTATAAAATCAGCTGAATGTCATAAGTACTAAAACAAGTTCCCAAAACATGGGAAATATGCCCAAAACCAAATTTGAATACGTCTAGTAATAATTGAAAAGAAATAGAGCTCATTATTGAATTCCCCGACTAGATATGCCTTCAACCGTCCAAGGAGTCTCGAGCAAGTTCAAGCGGTAAGCATACTCCTTTTAACCTGAAACTCACACTAACATACACACAAAGTCAGCTTGAGCTGAGTGTGTTCAAGTTTGAATAAACGAAATTTATATAAATCATTCCAAGAGTTTAAATATAATACGGGATATAAACAATTAGGCAATGGGTAAGTGATAAGTAGTCATACTTATATATGTATAAATATATCCTTATGCATAACATCCAAGTAATAACATCAAGGTCGAACACGTGTACAAACCAAACACGTGATACGGGATTTTAGGGAACCGTTATGATGATAATGCCGCACGAGCCGCCCCCGTTACGGGCTTTCCAGGGCCCGCCACAAGATTTTAGAACCTGAGTAGTATAGTTTGGCCCGACCAAAATCATCATGCACGCAACATTCCATACGATTGTGATCATGCCACATGAGCCTCCCTCCTCACGGGCTTTCCAGGGCCCACCACAGGACTTTAGAACCTGAGTAGTATAGTTTGGCCCCACCAAGATCACCATATCCCGTATGCCAACACAATGTAAGCATACACAACCATCCTTAGTCATAATAAATAATTAACATCACTAATCATAGGCTATAAGATAATAGATGTGTAAGCATACATATATATCATACCAAAATATACCATAATGCAAGAATGCCTATGGAAAATCATTCAAGCGGTTTATCAAGTAAAATCAGTTAGGTGTTTATGCTAGCCCAAAACTTGAAAAGAGTGAAAAGGGGCATCATGAACTCACCTGACACGAGGCAGAAAGTCACCACGAGCTAGAGAACCCCTAAGAGTATTCCCGCAACTCACACGCCAGTCGGATTATACACAATAATTACTAACGATACCGAAAGGACTCGTTTATCCTACGAGGCGTTCTAACATGGTTCGAATTACCTAAAGCCTCGACCTCACCAAGTTCAATTATAACAGCCCCCGATGCCTTGTATATACCAAAACGACCCTTAGATACTCCCGGAAATAAAGGATTCCCAAATTACCCCCGGAAGTTGCTAGATGAGACGAATATACACGTTTATGAGTTGTTTAGCACTTAACAACCAACTCAGCCCCGTGTGGATCAAAATTAATAAAATTACAACCAACTAGGCCACACGACACTACACGAGTTGGATGGGTCGGTAACTCTCAAGCACAATGCACTAACAATCTAATAAACGCGAATTCGCGTTGTACCGACCCGTTTGAGTAAACAACAACCAATTCAGCCCCAAAACTTATAAAAAATAATTTTCCAACAGGCCGTATAACAAACCGAAGCTACCCGAACTGAATTGGTCGTTAATTACTTCAACCCTCGCGTTAAACGCAACAATTCACTATTCTAGACAACCGAGTACTAGCTTTCAATCTACCACTTGTTGACCAATCGAACGAACACCAATGCAAACGATTTTAAAGTATGTTATATTGGAAATACCTAGGAAGATTATGGAGCAAAAACCTCAATCGTCACCACATCCCCGAAACTGCTCAAATAGACAGCTACCCGGTAAGCCTAAAACAAGCTATTTATCGATCAATATGAGAGATATAAAGATGAATTACGGTGTAAAAGACTAGTGTGGGTGTAGGACTAACCTTGAATTGAAGTTTTACACTTGGAATTGGCTGCAAAAAAAAAAAAGAAAAACGAGACCCTAGCTGCTGCTCTCTGCTCCGATCGGACTGCATAGGGGGAGGGTTAGGGTTTTTTGATTATAATATAAAAGTATTTCACTCTAGCCCATTAAGTTGGAAGGATGTAGCAAGCTGGATGAAAAGTAAATTAATTTAACTTACGGGAATGACAAGAAGGTCTCTGAGGAATGCCGGATAAATCCCGAGCGATGTACATACTTTACATGCTTTAAATCTTTTAACTGAAATTAACAGGCGTTACATCAACTTCCTTTTGTGTTTGAAAGATTTTTAGTCTATGATTTGCAACATCATCATGGTAAGTTTTAATCTTCTTAGCATAAATCTTATCAGCTTTTACATATTCAGCATTTAGATTCTTTAATTTTGACATTTCTTTCAAAACTCATCATAATTTTGTCTATAAACCGCAACTTTGAGTATGCAAGCTTGTGTGCGCAAGTTGTGGTTTACCTCATGGTTAGGTGATGTGCCGGGACCTACAGCTGATGAAGATGAAGCTTCATTGTTGTTGGTGAAGGCCATTCCTGCCATATTCAGTGGGTTCTTGAGTTCTTGAAATTGGTCATCACAGTCTACAACAGTTGACACTTCTGTTTGAGAGACAAGGGCTCTTGAGTTTGAGCTTGAAGTGCCCTTGTGGGAATTTCCTCCAATTCTTGGGACTAAGTGGTTTCGCTTCTGTCCCATGTGTCTTTTTCCCAGTTGATTTACTACCCTCCCCATGAGAAATCTCTGTGACTCTGATGTTGTCTGTTGGCTTTGGCGGGTTGGCGCATTCCCTGGAAAAGTGGGCCATTTCATTGCAGTTGTAGCATCGAAGCTTCTCCTTATCAAAACCAATTTTTTTGCCATCTGAATCCTTGAAGCTGTATTCACCATACATCTTCATAAAATTTGTAGCTCTGTGGACAGCCATGGCCATTTGGTACTTGATATCCATTTTCTTGAGGTCCTTTTTGTTGATGTCATTAAGATCACCCTGTTCAAAGGACAGAGGCAAAAGTTTTCCTTGCAACAACTCCTCATGACTTGACAGAAAAGCATGAACTAACGCGATGTTTGAGTCATGGAAGGACGCCAGAATAGCTTGAACTTGAACTTGACGCGATGTTTGAGTACATATGCCTTTAAAGCTTGCTCCACTGCTTTGTTGACCACATCTTGTATTGAACTTGAACAGGATGAAACAGATGAATTGCCAGTAGAGATGAATGCAGTTTCTCAGGAGGCACTATGGAAGCAAACTTGGTGTGGTCACAGGATACATGTTTTGGTGTGATTGACTTATAAAGGTAGTGGTCATTGTAAAACCAGTGTGTAATTCCTGCTTGATTTAGAGAACTCAAATGGTTGCTTATTCTCATTTGATCATCCAACTTAAAAGACTTAATTGTAGAGATCAAATCCGTGGTTGAAATAGCATTAAGATTCGTTGTTCTCTTAATGGTGACAGTGTTAGTGCTCCATGAATATGTTAGAGAATTCATCAACTTGTGTTTATCTCTGAGTTCATGATGCTCACCTCACCAGCTCTCATTCGTGCCAAAAACTTTTCAAATCATTTAATCAAGTCAATTACACTTTCACCCTGACGATAACTGAACATATTAAACTCCCTCTTCAATGTAGCCCTCTTGCTATCCCTAATTTCTGCATTTCCTTCAATATTCTTATTAAACCTTCCCATAACCCTTTTGCAGTGGTGTGTTCTCTAAGAGTTTCAGTGATTTCATTTGATAGACACACAGTGAGAGTAAGGAATGCCTCTCTTATCTTCTTCCAGCATCTTCGTATCATCTTCATTATAGGCATCAACGGGCTTTGGTTCGGGTCCAGTAGCAGTATTTGTCATAGGAACATGAGGACCAATCTCAAAACATCTCATCAATTAGGGTGAGTCAGTCAACAGAATGAAGTTCTTAAACCTTCATTTGAATCAGTAAAATTATCCTTAGTTGTGGTTCCTGCTTGGTTTTCAAGTAACATGTAGCTTTTAACATTCAGAGTCAGTTGACATGGTTCCAATCTGGTTCTTAACAACAAGAGGCTTTTAAAAGTTGAAATTTTACCAGAACATAACAAACGAGTCGCACAAAAAGCAAAGTTCAAACAAATCGCATGGGATGCGATGCGATTAGTTTCGAGAAAACAAATCGCATGGGATGCAATGCAAATTATTTATGAAACAATTCGCATGGAATGCAATGTGATTGGCTTGTATGCGATGCTAATGAAATTCTCTTATGCGATGCGATGCGAATTGTTTCCTATGCGATGCGAATGGAATTTTCTGATGCGATATGATTTGTTTTTGGTGCGATGAGATTTGTTTTTATGCGATTTCTTTGGCCTTCTAGAAACACAACTTTTCTTGGAAACTGTTTGTACTTTACCTACCTTGTCAGTTTGTCAAAGGTTAGTATACAACTACTCCCACTTTGAGAGTATGCAATGAGAGTTAAAATAAACAACTTTAAACCCTAAGTTCCAAGAACCTTATCAAGAACACTTTAAAATTTATTCTTTTCATCAAGAATACCCTTTAAACCATCTTGTTGTCTTAAATGTGACAATTGAGCTAAATCAGGTACACCTCAGTACGTATTTACCGATTAAGCAAATAAACGCGTATTACGTAATGATCGAACGATTAACCGAACGGGTCTGGTTATGACCCAGTTATCCCGAGGGAGGGGGGAGGAGCATCTATAAGTGATATACGATTAATATAAGCTAACATATTAGTATTATGGCCTTAGTTCGATAGCAAACAAGTTAAACGAAAATATGCTCGTTTAACTACCCGCTATAGATTTAAACACGAAAGATAGTTACAAACCAAGCATTGTATCATCCGTTAAGCCAAAAATAACTTACCAAACACTTATTGAAATGTTTTAAGCAATCCGTGAAAATAATTTCGAAAATTATAAACGATACTATGTTTTTATAAATTTATACAAAAACAGACGAATACACTCGTTTCGCACTGTATGACGCATCCGATATGGTTTTCGGGCCAAAAACCGAACCTGAATAAATTGAATTGGCTTTTCACTTTTGGGCTTGCAAAATTAGAAACTTGGGCCAAAATGGGCCCAAAGGGGCCCAAAAGACTCCCTGCCGCCATTTTTATTAATATTATTAACATTACTTTATTAAGTTCTTTATACTTAACTTTCCATAAGATATTTTGAATGCATATCCTGAAATTAACAAACACAAGCTGCTCTTCAAGAAATTCCTACAAAAACTAAGGTGATTCTCTGATTTAATCAATTTTTCACATGTTTAATCAAGTTTAATATCATATAAACATAATTTGATTACCAAAAATCATTTCTAACCGTGGTAAAAATCCTAAAAATGGTTCAAAATCATGTTTGATTAAACACATGGTTAGGAATCAGAATCATACTTTTTTTTTGCCATAACACACGAATTTAGAGAGTTTAAACGGCGTTATTACGGTTCAAAAGTTCGTTTTTATACCCTAGCCGAAACCCTAAGTTAAGGGCTGTTGTATTGATGAATCTTGCTTGGTTTGTAACATAGAATTTTTCTCTAGCTTTCATAGATGCACAGAGCTTGAAAACTTGATTAGGAGGGCGAAAACGAACCACAACCGGTAAGGTTATACCGAATTACTTGTTTACGGGCTGTTTAGGGTACGTTGTGATATGCATATTGTTAGGTCGTGAAATTGTTCATGGACCTCAGGCACATTATAATTGAGAATCTGTTCAAATTTGGTAATTTTTCGACCATCCGAGAATATTTGACGATTTTATTACCGAATTGGGTCGTTTATTTGGGAAAAATAGTTTAAATGCTTAAAAAATATGAAATTTTGTGGGAAACTCAGATTTCTAATATTGATAACACAAGAAATTTGGGTTCATTTGGGAAATTCTAAGTAAGTTTTGTGAAACTACGTTTATATGAAATTTCGTAGTCGCTTTTGGCTCGAAAATGATATTTGGCAAGATTGTTAGAGTTTGAGATTTTTCCAAGTTGTTACAGGATATATTATGATCACTCAGAAATTTGGTGGAATATTTGGAGATCGTTTGGTATAAACGGATGATTTTCGGCTAAATATAACAGATAAAATGAATTTTATAAATTAATAAACCAGTAAATAATCCAGAATATTTTATAAAAACTACATATTTTACTTGATAAGTAACTAAATTTTCATAATTTAATGATTAACGGTAATGAATTATGCTAATTTGAAGGTTAAACAAATTCAATTTTAATAAAAACAGGCAAGTTCGTGGTTAACGAACCTGCGGGAATATCAAAACACCAAGAGTGATCAAAATCATATTTTTGGATTAATTAAGTAAAAGGAACATTTTTATGAGAAACCTGGACAATCTGGATAGATTGTGCGTGTTTCTCCTCAAATCAAACTGAATAAACGAAAACGGGCCCTGTAGCGAATCCAGATCCCCAATGTGTGATCTTTCTTATAACTTAATCATTTTAACGACCAACACATTTACCCAAGCTTACATGCCCATAACTGTTTTCTGAATGTATAAACGAACAACTTGGCCCAGCTGGAAAAACAGGGAAACTGAGCCAAGTTCGGTTTAAGTATTAGACATTCAACAACATCACAACCTAAGCCATTGCCATTTTCTGGGCACTCCAGCTATATACAGATTAGATATACAGCCCAGCTTAGTATTAATATTATAATAAAATTGAAATATTAATATTATTATAATATTGATTATAGGAACTAGTGATAGCGAATCGAGCAAACCGCGAGCTGACTTAGTAGTGATATCTACTAAACGGTGAGTTTCGTGACCCCACTCTTTAAACAGTTACGAAATTTTGGGGTGAAAAGCATGTTTGATTACGTATACATATCTATAACTTGTAATGATGTGAATTATCTAAGTGCTAACACACGAAAGTTCCCACGATCACAGTGATTAACTTCAAGCCGGGGGCTTGTGAATAGTACTATTGTTTGACAAACCCAAACGGAATCGGCCTGGTTGCCGTGTCACATAGCGCCGTTTGCACAAGACCATACTTATATAATCAGGCTATGTAGTGTTAGACAAAGCTACCGCGACATGTTGTGGGCGGAAGGAGAGCCATAGTGGTTGATTGGGCGTGGGAAATGGATGCACGCAGCACAAACAGTCAACGCTTCACTGTAGCTTAGCATAATTACATCATTTACATACTTCAACTCTTATATCACGATTACAAGTGTTAAGTTGTGATTATTCATAATCGTTTCTTTAAACTCATGAACTAACCAACTCTAGTAGTTGACCCGTTTTAAACTGCTTTCAGGAATGGTACCAAAGTTGGAATAATGTGATGATGTGCTACCTGTCATGGATCGTGCTTGATGCTATGTGAATAGACGCAAAGTTATTAGTACAAATAGAATAATGTGACGAACTTATTTGTTATAACACCTAGTTGTGAACAAAGATAAATCGATGTAATATAATGTAAATTAGTTTGTAATGTTTCTTTATAACAATTTGTTGATACCAGAGGTGTGTCTTACATCCCGTTTTACGCTTCCGCATTATGCTACTCGGGGTGTGACAGAAGTTGGTATCTGAGCCATTGGTTATAAAGGATTAGGTTATCCCTTAGGATACCTAAAATATAACCGTAGGCTCGATTAACTCTGGGAAAATAATTAAATAATAGTTTAATATACTGATGGATGCCAGGATGAACTTGTAGGGCAAGTGAGTTATTGTGGTTCGGAACATAATAACAGACTTGCTTGTACGATGGAATTCGGGGAGAAATCGCGGAATATGAGGGTAGGTAAAAATGGCAACATATGTGTATAAAAAGTAATACTGAGTACGTATATCTATGTAACAAGGTGTACGAATACGTGTATGTACGATACTGTCGATAATGGTAAATCTTATTATGAATATTATATTCATTTATATTCAATATTAATTTTAATTATAACTAAATTAAAAGTTATAAAACTAATATTTTATTTTAATACAATTAATAATAAATTTGGTTTAATTAATTAACCTTCCCTTTAATAGTTCACCCTAGTAAAATAATATTATTTTATAAACTAACTATTGGTCAGAGGTATGACAAGGAATAACGACTACGTACCGGAAGAAGAACCGGTTATATCTGTTGAGGAAGAGGACCTAGAGGAGGATCCAGAGGAGGACCCAGAAGAGGATCCGAAGGAAGATCTGGAGGAGGATGAGGAAGTGATTGAAGAGGAAGTGATTTGGAGAGAGCTGCCCAGAAATGAGCCTGACCTGTCTGGCTACAGATGCGATAGTTATCTACCCAGGTCACCACATAGATGTCAAAACGAAGTTAACTGTCAGTATCGTTCACCTGCTAGAGTAGCCAGATCACCCACTCCACCAGTCCACATGTCCCCGACAACTTCAGCTACTGCACGAGTCAGACAGACTACTGGCATTAGGGTAACCCGATTGACCCTACCTCAGTTCCATTTAGATCTACCCACTATTGGCGAAAACCTTCACGTCCTATGACAAATACTTCATCTTCCCGTTCGTTGAGTATACATACCTCTAACCCCGACCTCTCAAACATAGAAAATAACTCTTGGATGGCTGTCCTAACCGACCATGTGATAGACCACTCGATAGCCATAGCTAACATTAACCAGGAGAGGAGAGACGTGACCCAGTGCTTATTGACCTTACAGCATATAGTACTAAACTTACAGCAGTCAGATGCTTACCATCGCTGGTGCTTGGATAGGGTGAGCTTCCGATTGTGGAACTGTTACTAGGTGACCACGGCGTTGTTGTTTTTATGTTTGTGGCTAGTCCATTGTTTGTATGTATAATAGATGTAGGATGTTACAGATCTTATACGTGGTCTTTTGACACTCCATGTGTGTATATAGTAGTATGTTATGCTAACATGGAGCATGATTTTGTGTATATTACAAGCACTGACCCTTACAGGGTTAAGTCTAGTAGTCATCTAGTGACAAATTTTGATATATATGTGCAAGCACTGGCCTTTATCAGGCTAAGTCTATGTACCTTTTTTTTATCAATGTACAGAACAATTTATGAAATACAATGTGTTGTTTGATTTAGTTGTACAATCTTAATTGTGATTACTGCTACAATGTATTGTATGCTAGAATTAGTATTAATTGGCATATATTTGATTATCATTTAGAATGGCCCCAAAGAAAGCAACCCCTGTAACTGAAAAAGAATAGCAGAGATGATTGCTCGGCAAATGCAGGCAGCAATCCCACTTATTGTAACACAAGTAACTACTGGTGTAACTGCCAATATACAAACAATCAACAGCCAAACAACAATGCTCCCCCAAACAACACTGAAACTGTCACAAATAACATTCCTCCACCTAATACAAACGCCCCTCCCAATGCAAATAATCCCCCACCTAATACAAATAATGTCACACAACATAATCCTCCACCGAACCCAAATAATAACAATAACAACCCGAATCCCCCTCGAAGAGATTATTCGATTAAAAACTTTATGGCCTGGTAAACCGAAAATTGAATTCAAAGGCACCAAAGGGCCAAAACGGCTGATTAAATGGATCGAGAAGACTGAATCTGTCTCAATATTAGCAATTGTCCACCTGAGAGTATGTGTAAGTATGTTGCCTCTACTTTGACGGATCACGATTTGAGGTGGTGGAACACTACAGTTTGGATAAAAGGTCAAGATGCAGTTAATCGCATGACATGGGCTGAACTCAAAACATTAATGCTAGAAATTTTTGCCCAAAGAATGAAATACAAAGTTGGAATATGAACTCTGGAGTTTAGAAATGAAGGAGCGATCACTTGGGATACACGAACCACTTAAATGAACTGGCTCGCTTAGTACCTTGGTTAGTAACTCCTGAAGACAAACGAATTGAACGTTATGTTTGGGGTTTAGCCCCAGAAGGGAGGAGTTTGGTGAACTCCGTGGGTCACACATCGTTTGAGAATGCCGTGACTCAAGCTGGTATTGTGACTTTTGATTTAGTAAGAAGGGGTGTATTGTGAAAGACCAGAGAATCAGTGGGTATGAACGAACCGACTATGGGACGAGATCACAAGGAGGACAATCAAGAAAACGTGCGCGTCCAACAATAAGAAATTATGCCATAACTGGTTCAGATACAAAGCACGACAGGTAAAAGGGACCCTAGACAAAGTGAGATAAATGTAATTACCATCATGTGGGAGAATGCAGACTGCCAGTATGCTGGAAATGTGGTTGAACTGGGCATTATGCCCTTAATTGTAGAGCAGGTGATGAATTGTGAACCGACTAACCCAAGCAACTCAACCTCGTCGTCCACAACCACCTAGACCTCAACCAATCCGCCAACAACCTATCCACAGACTTCAGCCGCAACAACCTACCGTACCTGTTATGAGTGCGACAGTACAGTCATATTAGAAGAAATTTCCCCAAACTGAATCAAAGAATGATTGCTAGACCGAACCAAGCATCGACTTCAAATGGGCCTAGAGAACGCGCGTTTGGTAGTGGGTCAGGTGAAGCACTACAAGACCTGAACGTGGTGACAGGTACATTTATAGTCTCTGATCAATATGCTTCTGTAATATTTGATACGGGTGCCGATAGAAGCTTTGTTTCCACTAGCTTTGTAACCTTGGGAAATATGCCAGTTAGTGAACTACCAATCCCTATACTATAGAACTCGCTAACGGTAACTCTATAAGTGTCAACCAAATAATCCGAAACTGTTCCATTATTATAAATGACCACCCTTTCCTTATTGACCTACTCCCAGTAGAGTTAGGAAGTTTCGATGTTATTGTCGGCATGGATTGGTTAACCAAGTATAAAGCGGAGAGATAAGGGTTTTATACGTCCCAACTATTCTCCTTGGGGAGTATCGGTGTTGTTCGTGAAAAAGAAAGATGGAAGTTTATAATGTGTATTGATTACCGGGAATTAAACAAAGTTACTGTCAAAAACCGATACCCTCTCCCACGAATAGACGACTTGTTCGACCAACTTCAAGGAGCAAATTATTTCTCAAATTTGACATCCGATCCGGTTTACCATCAAGTTAAAATCCAGGAGGAAGATGTGTCCAAAATAGCATTTCAAACTCGTTATGGTCATTATGAATTCTTAGTTATGCCTTTTGGGCTGACTAATGCACCCGCGGTTTTCATGGACCTCATGAACCGAGTTTGTAAGCCGTACCTCGAAAAATTCATTATTGTATTTATAGATGACATTCTGATATATTCAAAAACCAAGGAGAAACACGAACAGCATTTACGAGCCATTTTGGAATTGTTTAGGCAGGAAAAGCTATATGCCAAATTGTCAAAATGTGAATTCTGGCTACAAGAGGTTCAATTTTTTGTAAATGTTGTTAATCGGCACGGAATCCATGTAGACCCGAGTAAGATTGAAGCCATCAAAAATTGGCAAACCCCGAGTAACCAAAGAAATCCGTCAATTTTGGGATTAGCTGGGTATTACCGGCGCTTTATTGCTAACTTTTCCAGCATAGCCCAACCTTTAAGCCTTTTTGACTCAAAAAGATCAATGCTTGTGATTGGGGAGAAGAACAAGAAGCGGCTTTTCAATTGTTAAAACATAAACTATGCCAAGCCCCGATACTGAGTCTTCCAGAGGGAACTGATGATCTGGTAGTTTATTGTGACGCGTCCTGGAAAGGTTTAGGATGCGTACTAATGTAAAGAAATAAAGTCATAGCATATGCTTCTCAACAGTTAAAGGTGCACGAGAAGAATTATACTACCCACGACTTGGAACTAGACGCGGTTATATTCGCACTTAAGATCTGGAGGCACTATTTGTATGGCACTAAATGCATAGTATACACCGACCACAAGAGCCTACAACACATTTTTTACCAAAAAGAGCTGAATATGAGGCAGAGGAGATTGGTAGAACTGTTGAATGATTATGATTGTGAAATTCGATACCATTTGGGCAAGGCTAATATTGTAGCAGATGCCTTGAGCAGGAAAGATAGAATCAAACCATTAAGGGTCCGAGCACTTGTAATGATCATCCAAACCAGTCTTACCGAACAAATCCGCATTGCCCAAAATGAAGCATAAAAGAAGATCACTTGGAAAATGAAGACTTACATGGGACCGAACAAAACTTTGAAGAAAGAACCGATGAAATTTTATACTTCAAAAAACGAGTTTGGATTCCCACCCTTAACAGTTTGCGGGAATTGATCATGGACGAAGCCCATAAGTCCAAGTATTCCATTCACCCGGGAACAGATAGATGTACAAGAACTTGAAGGAGTATTATTGGTGGCTCGGTATGAAGAAGGATATAGCCACATATGTCGGTAAATGTTTAACTTGTGCAAGGGTTAAGGCTGAATATCAAAACCTTTAGGAGTTGCACAACCAGAGATACCGCAATGGAAATGGGAACAAATTACCATGGATTTTGTGACTCACCTTTCCTAAAACTTCCTGAGGGAACGATGCACTATGGGTGATAGTTGATCGACTAACCAAATCCGCACAACCGAAAAACTTGCTCACATTAACATCGACGAAATCGTTTCCCGACACGGCGTACCCGTTTCAATCATGTCTGATCGTGATAGGCATTTTACCTCTCGATTCTGGCAAGCAATATAAGAAGCCTTGGGAACCCGAATTGACCTAAGCACCGCCTACTATCCCCAAACCGACGGTCAATCCGAGCGAACCATTCAAACCTTAGAAGATTTGCTTCCCGCTTATGTACTAGATTTCGGTGGAACTGGGATCAACATCTTCCACTGGTTGAATTTACATATAATAATAGCTATCACAGTAGCATTCAGGCAGCACCATACGAAGCACTGTATGGGAGGAAACGTAGATCCCCATTGTGTTGGACTGAGGTTGGAGATACCCAAATTACCCGATCTGACTTGATTCAAGAAACCACTGATAAAATCTGTAAAATCACTAACAAATTAAAAATCGCCCGAGATCGACAGACAAGTTACGTTGATGTTCGCAGAAAACCGTTTGTCTTTTGAAGTAGGTGATAAGTATTCCTCAAAGTATCCCGTGGAAAGGCGTAATTAGATTTGGTAAAACCAGTAAACTAGCTCCGCGATATATTGGACCGCATGAAGTTATCTCTAAGATCGGCCCTATAGCCTACCGACTGAAACTTCTTCCAGAGCTGAGCTCTGTTCAGCTCTGTTCACGATGTCTTTCACATTTCGAACATGAAGAAGTGCCTTACAGACGAAACCGAAATCGTGCCACAAAAGACTTGAACATAACGAAAAACAAACTTCGTAGAGGAACCGGTGGAGATATTATGGGGGAAAATAAAACAGTAAGACACAAAGAATCTCTCTGGCCAAAGTTAGGTGGAATGCAGAATGGGGACCCAAATTCACGTGGGAGCGAAAATTAGAATTTGAAAAGAAATACCCACACCTATTTCCTAATGAGGACAAAGTTAAATAATCAAATTCGAGGACGAAAATTTTCTAACGGGGAAGAATGTGACAATTGAGCTAAAACCAGGTACACCTCAGTACGTATTTACAGATTAAGCAAATAAACGCGAATTACGTAATGATCGAACGATTAACCGAACGGGTCTGGTTATGACCCAGTTATCCCCGGGGAGGAGGGGGCATCTATAAGTGATATACGACTAGTATAAGCTAACATATAGTATTATGGACTTAGTTCGATAGCAAACAAGTAAAACGAAAATATTCTCGTTTAACTACTCGCTATAGATTTAAACGCGAAAGATAGTTACAAACCGAGTATTATATCATCCGTTAAGCCGAAAAAGACTTACCAAACACTTATTTGAATGTTTTAAGCAATCCGTGCAAATAATTTTGAAAATTATAAACGTATACTATGTTTTATAAATGAATACAAAAACAGACGAAAAACACTCGTTTTCGCACTGTATGACGCATCCGATATGGTTTTCACGCCAAAAACCGAACTGAAATAAATTTGGAATTGGTGAATTTATTACCCAAATGGGGCGTTTATTTGGGAAAAATAGTTAAAATGCTTAAAAAATTATGAAATTTGTGAGAAACTCAGATTTGGTATATTTTGATCACACATGAAATTTGGGGTCATTTGGAAAAGCCTAAGTAGGTTTGTGCAATTACGTTATATGAAATTTCGAAGTCGATTTTGGCTCGAAATTATATTTGGCAAGATTGTTAGAGTTTAAGATTTTTCCAGGTTGTTATGGATAGATTATGATCACTCAAAAATTTTGGTGGAATTTTTGGAGACCGTTTGGTATAAACGGACGATTTTCGGGCTAAATATAACAGATGAAAACTTTTACATAACTATCCAGAAAGAATTCCAACAAATAGTTTTATAAATCTCATATTTATAATTGAAAAGGGCTAATTTTCATAATTTAAGATTAACGGTATAATTAATATGATAATTTGAAGATTATACCAATTCACTTTTATAATAAAACATGCAA
>NW_027504302.1:0-25630 GCF_021521415.1 Bidens hawaiensis | reverse complement strand
AAGGTAAAAGGCATAAAAGGAATAACATATTTGTTTAATTTCTCTCTCCACATGCAAGTCACATGCCAAATTCCCCCATCATTTTAAAACGTCCATAACTTTTTTTTACGACGTTTTTATTGAAAAACAAATTCACCATAATAACGAGTGTCTTTTTATCTTTTATATGAGTACCATATTGTAATATAAAAATTAAAAAAAATAGTGGGTTTTTATAAATTGTGTTTTACAAAATTGTGTTATGCAATAGTATTTTTCATTGTGTTTTATTTTCATTGTATTTTTCCATTGTGTCATACAATTGTTTTTTTATTGTGTTTTTATCATTGTGTTTTTTTTCTTCATAGTGTTTTTTTCCATCGTGTTTTTAATAGTGTTTTTCATTGTGTTTTTTTGGACTTTTCTGACGAGGTGGTCACGGTGGGTGACGGTTGTGGTGGCGGTGGGCGATGGAGTGGTGGTGGTTGTAGGAGATGAGTGAAGATGTAATTGGGTTTTATGTAAGTGGGTTTTTGAAAATTAATGTAAGTGGGTTTTGAGATTAAAGAAAGTGGGTTTTGATATTAAAGTGTTAGACTAAAATACCCTCCTTCCTAGCATTTTAGGAAAATCAAACTTCTTAGTTGAACCTAACCCTTCTTTTATATTATATGATTAGTTGAAACACCATTGATTTAGTCAATACCATTCAACATGTCATTAAGTTTTGATCAAAACTTAAATGCCTTGGTTAATGTTGATTGAAGTGTTTCAATTTTTTCATTAATGATGGTTGAATGGTTTCAACTTTCTACTAGTATAAATACCAAGGGAGCTCCTTGGTTGTAGACACACAAAACACACCAAATAACACATTCTCTCTTGTTTTTTCTCCAACTTTATCCCTAAAGAATTCCAACATTCTTTATCATCTTCATCATTTTCTTTAAGGTACTATTCGGGTGCTAGAGCCCTCCCCCGCAGGACATATTGCTTAGGTCGTTGTACCCTGGGAAACAAAACCGGGGAGAGACCCGGAATTTGTTTTAAGGGCCCCATGTAAAACACGATCCTCAGCCACAAAGATTACGACACCATTCTTCTTCTACACCGTTGTTGCATAATTTTATTTCAATTGTATTGTAATTTTGATTTTTTCCGGTGTAATTAATATAATGCTTAAAATACATAAATCCCTTGAATATTTTATATAATATTTTATTAGTTTATGTTCGGGTTTTTTTAGGATTTGTATATTACTAACATATTTGAATAATCTAGGTCCCGGGACTTGTTCGTGGTTAAAGAGGGCGAAAAACAAGCGAAAACAAGCAAAATGAGAGAAGGCCCGTCGCGCAGCACTTTGGGCTCAGTTTTCTAGAATCTTTTACAAATATTAAGTCTTCGGGCTTAGTTTTCTAGAATCTTCTACAAATATTAAACCTATGGGCTTAGATTTCCATAATCTTCTACTAATTTTAGGTTTATGAGCCTTGAAAGTCTATATAAACACCCATAAACTTAACCCTAATCATAACCTGAAAGCCATAGACAAAATTTGGAGCTCAAGAGGAGATCTTTTGGAGGGTTTGAAGGCTTGGAATCATACGGTGGCGTGCTTATCGATCAACAACGAAGACCTCGGGTTTTATCACCTTTAATCTTTCGTTCTTTTGTTTTCCGCCATGAATTCCTTTATTATTCTTTTGTTTTATTTTATGATGCTAGGCTAACCATTATAGATTGCCTAGGGTTATGATGAATCTACTTTGACGTTGTGTTTTGATTTGGGATTTATTTATCGTGATGGTTTTATGATTTAGTAAAAGGTTTAATTATATTAAATTGATGCGTATGGATATTTAGGATTGTTTGATTAATTTTTATTATTCCATAGTTTCCTTGATTATTGTTTGTCATTATGATAGGTTGCTATTAGGTCATCTACTTTGTGTTTTTGACTATTTTATGATTGATTCGCAATTTGATCATAGGAATAATAATTATTAATTAAATAAACCTAAGTGTACTACTAACCTAAATCTGTAAAGTGCTAGGTTATTGAAAAAATTTTATTATTTGATCTTGCTAAATTTAATTCTTCGTAAGGAGTCCGTCTATGTTTGATTATTTAATTATTGTCTATTGAATCAATTAAATATATTAAACTACCTTTGATTTCCGCGCTGTAAGGTAGGATTTCGTATAAAGGAACTAAATCATAAATAATTAGGTGACCGTAAGGAAACTTGATTTTTAATACTGGTGTGCGTTAAAACTTTAGAAACCCATAGGTGTCTCTTGAGAAGGGTCAGGGGTCTTGTTTGGGTTTTCTCTTAGGTGTCTATTTTACGATCCCGGTCCATAACTAAATATTTTACCAATTAATTAACAACTGAAATTTAGGGGATTCTAGCCTTGGTAGTTATCTCATCATCATCTGAATTAAGTCCAAGTTCTAAGTTTAGTCGTCTTTAGTTTTCTTAATTAGTTAAAATTAGCTTATTAGTAAAACCCCTCTTTAAACAAATAATAAATAAATAGTCGTGTCTGTAGTTGAGTCTAATTTAGCTAGTTTACGTAATTAAAAGAGTCTTGTGAGTTCGATATCCGGACTTACTTAGCCGTACTAGAGTCAACCGATTGACTTTCCGGTTAGTAGTTTTAGTTTAGTTAAGAGTCTAGAATTTATTACTTAGTGTCTAGATTAGCGTGTTTTTATTAGATTACTTTTAGCACTTCTAGTTTTTGGCGCCGTCGCTGGGGACTCTTGGCAATTGCGTCATTAGCTTTGATTGTACTTACTTGCTATATACGTGCTATTTTTATTGTGTTTTGTTTTTTTTTCTTTGAGTCGTAGGAGTCTAATTAATTTTAGTTTTATTTTAAGTCTAGTTTATTTTATTTATTCTTAGTTTTTATTTTCGTATTTGCATAGAGTCAATTGATTTGCTCTTGTGTGTTTTTCTGGTTTCTGCCACATCTTCGTTCACAAGGACCACCTCCGTTAAAGTCATAAGCCAGTTCATCATCACCGATCATCATAGACTCTCCATCGAAGTCATCACCAAACAATTCACCACCGTCGAGCCCCAGAACCATTCCTGATATTTAAATGGTCAAGAACCGAACCATTTACCAACAATCTTTCGAGGGTTTCACCGGAGATCACTCACCCATCATCACCCCCGCAATCAATAACCCAAATTCATGGCAGATCCCCTCTTATGTTATAACCAATCTCACCCAGAGTAATCTATTCAATGGCCGTGACGACGAAGATGCACTAGCGCACATCAACAGTCTCACCCGTGTGCTCAGAACGTTCAATCTACAAGGTGCTAATGAAGATGTCATTTTCCTCCACTTATTCCCGTTTTCACTTTCGGGTTATGCCGCCACTTGGCTCGATTCACAACCTAATGGAGCATTCACTATTTGGGAGGCGCTGCGTACCGCTTTCTTGAAGAAATACTTCCCACCTGCCAAAGCATCTCGTCTCCGAGATCAGATTCATTCTTTCCATATAGAGCCAAACGAGCCGTACTATCAAGCTTGGGAGCGTTTTCAGAGTTTGCTGTCCCGTTGTTCACAGTATTTTCTTACTCCGTGGGCCCTTGTTGAGAAGTTTTATAATGGGCTAACAAATGAGACTCATGCTAGTTTCGACACTGCTGCTGGAAGTAACTTAATGGATAAGAAAAGTGTAGTTGAGTGAAATGAATTATTTGAGAGTTTTGCCCAATCCGAGTTTTCTAAAAAGCCACATCACGGGAATTCAAATCCCGTTACTAGTATACCCTCATCCATCCGAGATGTGCACCAGGTCAATCTGGATGCTAGTATGGCTACTGCCTTAGAGAGCCTAACCCGTGAGATTAAAGAACTTAAGGTTAAAATAGATAAGTTTGAGTTGTGTAAAGGGGGGCATGGGACTTTAGATTGTCCGTTGAAGAGTCAGGAGCAGGTAGAGTTCATAGGAGGGCAAAATAGGGTTTCTAATACGTTTAATGGAAATAATAATTCGAATTGGAATAATTATAAAAGTAATAATTATAACTCTAATTAGCGTTCCTCCGGTACACCCTGGTCTCCAATCAAATTTAAATCTTAACCGGGGACAGGATCAGTCGTTTAGTGAGGATCAAAGTAGTCATGGTGGGAATAATGGACAGGACTTGGGTGTTAGTATGGGTAGGTTAGAAGAAATGATGAAACAAATACTGGTTAGAGATCAAGAAACTCATAAGAGAATTGTCGATCATGATTTGATAATTAGGAATCACCAGTCAACAATTCTAGATCTTCAGAGAACCATAGTTGATATAGCCCGATGTTTTGATAAGAGACCCAAGGTCAGTTTTCGAGTTCCACTCAGCAAAATCCGGCAGCTCGGTTAAATGCTATTTCTACTTGTAGTGGTAGGGTTTTAGGTCTGGAGAGAGAGAGATTGAGGTAGAGGAGAGAGATGAGTTAGTTGATGAGGAGATAGTGATGGAGACTCTTAGGAGGGTGCAACCTAGGCTAGGCCCAGCAAGTACCGCACCAACCAGTGAGCCCATAGTTAGAGGAAGTGAGGAAAAGAAACCTAGAGATATTAGGCCTTCACCACTTATAGATCATGCTCATGTCCCGTATCCAGCCCGTCTTAAGAATCAGAAATTTAGTAGAGAGTACGAGAACTTCTTAGATATGTTTAGGCAGCTTAGGATTAACCTTCCGTTCATCGAGGCCCTCCGGCATATGCCGAAATATGCCAAGTTTTTGAAAGGTCTTCTTAAACGAAATGAAATTCTGGAGGAGCTTTCGACCGTTCCACTGAACGGAGAGTGTTCGGCAGTAGTTCTTAATAAGGTTTCGGAGAAGTTACCCGATCCCGGTGTTTTCACTATTCCATGTTTGTTCGGTAGGGATACCTCGTGCCAAGCGTTAGTGTACCTAGGAGCTAGCATAAAGTTAATGCCATATTCGTTGTTTGAGAAGCAAGGCCTAGGAGAACTTACACCCACCCGTATGTCATTATCTTTAGCGGACCGTTCGGTGAAGTACCCTAGGGGAATCATAGAAAACCTGCTGGTGAAAGTCGATAATTTGGTCTTCCCCGTAGATTTTGTGGTTTTAGATATGGAGGCCGATAAGAGAGTTCCTATTATTTTAGGTTGTCCATTTTTGCGTACTGCTAGGGCACTCGTTGATGTGTTTGAAGGTAAGATCACTCTTAGGGCTGGCGACGATAATGTCACTTATGTTGCTAATCCATGAGACACCCGAGTGGTCAAGACGGTCTCATTGATCCATGTCATCCCGTTTATGCGATTGAGTCTCTTGTTCCGGGCATGGATCCACGTCTAGATCACCCCCGTTCTGTCCGAGTTTGTTTGAAGGAGGAGAGAGAGGTCGCGAGCTCTCGAGAATTGATGGAGTTTGATAGAGAGATAGGCGGTGGAAAGCGAAAGTTTGTGGAGCTTGGGAAGATTGAAGATGATTGGTCGTATCGTGATGCAGTTTCTTGGAGGACCATGGAGTTTGACCTAGGTGGAGGAAGCTTTACTCGGACTATCAAGTAGTTCACATAGGAGAGTGTCTTGAGTGAAAACTCAAGTGTAGAGGTTGTATATTTGTTCTATCGTTATTTTTGAGTTGTGTCAAGTCACTAACGTAGATTTTTGTAGTTTTCTTTGTTTTTGTTTTTAAGTTTTGCAGGTTTTGAGCTAGAAAATGACCCCTATGGAAGTATAATGCAAATTTCAAGTGTGGGGATGGAGCAGCCGAACTGTATACTTTATTATTTGCTGCTATTTATTCATGTTTTATTTATTGGGTGATTTGGTTGGTCTGGTAAAATACTTAAGTGCTTAACATCTATCAAATTGATAAGATATTTTTAGATATTGTTTGTTGTTTTTGCCGCTTCCGTTCGTGTGTGAGAGGAGGAGATACGGCTTGATGCGTATGTTCGGAGTTGAAGGGGATTCATGGATGAAGACTTCGGCGTCTTATTTCAAGCGCATATTTCCGGCTAAATCTTTTCCATTTATCTATCTTATTTGTTTATTTTTATTTTTGTTTTTCTTTTTAGGTTTTAGTATTTCGAGTTTATTTTTATTTTTCGTCCTTATCCTTGCATTGAGGACAATGCAAAATTTAAGTGTGGGGATAAGACATTTAAGTCGTAGTTAAATTTTAATTATAATTAAAAAAAATGAAAAAGTTTTGAAAAATGTCCCTTGATTTTGTTTCTTTTTGCACATAAATGGGAGATGAGGATATTTATCAGGAATCCTTCAAACTACTAATAATATGAGATAATATAAAAGAAGGCGTACTAAGCTTGGGATGTGTCGGTAGGCCCAACCAGTCTTGAAAGGTTTTCCATTGCATATTCTTAATAAATCTAATTAATCATAAATTTTGTGGGTTCTCATCCTAGGGGGGACAGTGAAGCTAAAATTCGATAAGGTATAGGGAGTATTACCATAAGCTGATTACCCTAAGGTGGTGAGAATTGAATGCACTTTAAAATTAGCACGCCACTCCGTTTTATGAAAATAAATAAAGAGTGGTGGCACCCGCAAATGTCCAATTTTATACGAGCTTTAGTCTTTAGTTATATATTTTTAGGTTAAAGATGCCTAAGTGCACAATGAAAAAAAATAATAAATAAATAAATAACATTCCAAACGTTGATCTAAAAAGAAGAAGTGAGAAAATTTATGTAATGAAAAATGCCAAAGAAACATTCTCAAAAATAGAAAAAGAGCCAAAGTGCACATACTAGACGAGACTGAGAGTTTACGTGTTACCAAGGGGATGGCGACTCTGATGATACACTATTGGGGATCGAAAATTTCTAGTCAATAAATATTTTCTTAGGGCATGTATAGGACAAAGTCCAATAATATTTAGGGCATCCATTAATTCCATCTAAGTCAATTTTTTTCTTACCATTAAGAGGTTGTTATCTTACGGTGATATGTTGAACCAGTTTGTTTCAACTTAATTATTTTTAATTGTCTTTACTATGCTTGAGACGGGGTAAGTGGATCTTAACTCCAAGGTGTGAGACCCATAGCTTTTTGATATCACATGAACTTAAATGCTTAATGTGCGTGGGGGCTTGATAGGCTAGTGGCTGGATTTAAGTGGAAAACAATATCGGCAATCGCGGTTTTTACGTTTATCTGAGCTTTAAGATAACCTTATATGTTTTTAAGACTGTATTTCTCCGATGCTGATCCCATTGTAATGAGACTTTTTCAGGGACGAAAAAGAGATAAGTGTGGGGATATTTGATATAATTCTTAGTATACATAAATCCCTTGTATATTTTATTAGTTTATGTTCGGTTTTTTTTAGGATTTGTATATTACTAACATATTTGAATAATCTAGGTCACGGGACTTGTTCGTGGTTAAAGAGGGAAAAAAACAATCGAAAACAAGCAAAATGAGATAAGGCCCTTCGCGCAGCACTTTGGGCTCAGTTTTCTAGAATCTTCTACAAATATTAAGTCTTTGGGCTCAGTTTTCAAGAATCTTCTACAAATATTAAACCTATGGGCTTAGATTTCCAGAATCTTTTACTAATTTTAGGTTTATGAGCCTTGAAAGTCTATATAAACACCCATAAACTTAACCCTAATCATAACCTGAAAGCC
Organism: Bidens hawaiensis; assembly: GCF_021521415.1. Taxonomy (NCBI): domain Eukaryota; kingdom Viridiplantae; phylum Streptophyta; class Magnoliopsida; order Asterales; family Asteraceae; genus Bidens; species Bidens hawaiensis. The sequence goes on along the minus strand of NW_027504302.1, from coordinate 17,994 downwards.
ATAGACAAAATTTGGAGCTCAAGAAGAGATCTTTTGGAGGGTTTGAAGGCTTGGAATCATACGGTGGCGTGCTTATCGATCAAGAACGAAGACCCCGGGTTTTATCACCTTTAATCTTTCGTTCTTTTGTTTTCCGCCATGAATTCCTTTATTATTCTTTTGTTTTATTTTATGATGCTAGGCTAACCGTTATAGACTACCTAGGGTTATGATGAACCTACTTTGACGTTGTGTTTTGATTTGGGATTTATTTATCGTGATGGTTTTATGATTTAGTAAAAGGTTTAATTATATTAAATTGATGCGTATGGATATTTAGGATTGTTTGATTAATTTTTATTATTCCATAGTTGCCTTGATTATTGTTTGTCATTATGATAGGTTGCTATTAGGTCATCTACTTTGTGTTTTTGACTATTTTATGATTGATTCGCGATTAGATCATAGGAATAATAATTATTAATTAAATAAACCTAAGTATACTACTAACCTAAACCTGTAAAGTGCTAGGTTATTGAAAAATTTTTATTATTTGATCTTGCTACATTTAGTTCTTCGTAAGGAGTCCGTCTATGTTTGATTATTTAATTATTGTCTATTGAATCAATTAAATATATTAAACTACCTTTGATTTCCGCGCTGTAAGGTAGGATTTCGTATAAAGGAACTAAGTCATAAATAATTAGGTGACCGTAAGGAAACTTGATTTTTAATATTGGTGTGCGTTAAAACTTATTAGAAACCCATAAGTGTCTCTTGAGAAGGGGCAGGGGTCATGTTCGGGTTTTCTCTTAAGTGTCTATTTTACGATCCCAATCCATAACTAAATATTTTCCCGATTAATTAACAACTGAAATTTAGGGGATTCTAGCCTTGGTAGTTATCTCATCATCATCTGAATTAAGTCTAAGTTCTAAGTTTAGTCGTCTTTAGTTTTCTTAATTAGTTTAAAATTAGCTTATTAGTAAAATCCCCCTTTAAACAAATAATAAATAAATAGTCGTGTCTGTAGTTGAGTCTAATTTAGCTAGTTTACGTAATTAAAAGAGTCTTGTGGGTTTGATATCCGGACTTACTTAGTTGTACTAGAGTCAACCGGTTGACTTGGCGATTAGTAGTTTTAGTTTAGTTAAGAGTCTAGAATTTATTACTTAGTGTCTAGATTTGCGTGTTTTTGTTAGACTACTTTTAGCACTTCAGTAATTTGTATTGTAATTTACTTGCTTTCCTAGATATGTTTGATTCCTTGTATTGTAATCATTTTATTAAAGTGTTTTATTTTTATACGCGAATGGTTTCCTACAGACTGAACAGCTAAACAACCAGCCATAACCCTAAACATAACACACATATATATATACATCAAGTTCTTGGGGCTTGGGCTTGGGCCACCAAGCAAACTTAACACATGTTCGCACCAATTTCAAGTTCGCTATTGTGTCTGAATTGCATAAAATTGGTCACGAACTGCACCAACACGCTAACTCTCAACAATCCATTGTTGAACTATATGCATTATTTGTGCTCTCGCTAATCAACATCTTGACTACCATTGATCCATCTTCGTTGATTTTTGACTTTAAACTTGACATTTCTTGTTGCTCTTATTTGCAATAGAAAAGAGGTTTTTTTTTCTAGAATAGATAGTGCATCAGACACATAGTGCCGATACATGGCCTCTAGATTCCAACATTTGAGGGCGAGATCTACAACTTTATCAGCCTCCTTTCATGAGTTTTGGCCGTCTAGCTTTACGTCCATGATCCCTATTAGTTTTTCTTCACTCACTTGAGACCTTACCCAGTCTAGTAACTTACGCTCTTTGGGGCACTGTTTATTATCAATGGCATGTAGTCTTGTAATGAGTTCCAACTAAACTATTCCAAAGTTATACACCTCACATTTTTTGTAAGTCTACCTTCATATGAGGCATTACTTCAAACAAATATTAAAAGACTAGGTAGCTGCAGTAAGTAAAATGTTATATGTCCACTATTTCCTTGAGCAGATGTTAAAGAAAAGGATCAATCAAGAGGGGAATTAAAATGAACCTGTAGGGATATATTCAGGGGTGATATAGCCTTTTGTTCCCATGACTTGAGTTTTTATGTGACTCATTTCATTCATTGGACTAGGTTATGCAAAACCAAAGTCTGATTGCTTCACATTATAGTCCTAAAAACCACAAAAAAAAATGAAGTGACTATATATATGAAGCAAAACCATAATAACAATATTGGAGAATATGTAATTTAATCATGGGGTATACATACAATATCTAGAAGGATGTTAGAACACTTAAAATCATGATATATAATTAAGGGTTGTGATGCATGCAAGTAAGAATGACCTTAAGTAGCTTCCGTTGCCACTTTAATCCTTAGTTCCCATGAAAGGGGCTCTTCTCTCCCTAAAATGGGCATACATTGAGAAATGGAAATTAACATGAAGCAGTTAGATGGATAACCGTGATAAATATAAGAAATTTTCTCATAGGGGTCGGAAGTTTTCTCAATTGACAGAGTCAGCCGGCGTTTTTACACGGTAATAGTACAAAAAAATTTCACAAGAAATGGCCGACCTCTATACCAGAAAGGCAGGTCCGCCTTAATGAATAATAAAAAACGCACACGACTTAGAAGATATACATTAGGAAGAAAAATTATGTACCCGACCAAAAAGATGATTCTCTAATCTACCATCAGGCTTGAGATAATATACATTCAGCCTATATTCTCCCTAACAACATAAACTAGTGAGGTTTACCAATGATCAATTTGACCAAGATAAATACTTTCTTGCTACATATTAAATACAAGTATAAATAAGGACAACTATAACAAATAAGGAAAGAATTATAGGTTAATTCAACCTAAATTTCGTGTACACCAATACTAATCAGAGTAAGAATATACTTTACATTCCCTAGCTATTGAAAAAACTTTCACAAACAGCTATAAGAAAAATAATATACACAATAAATTTTTAGACAACATTTGATACAAGCAAAAATTTCATAGACCATATATTTTAATCAAGCAAATAGATACTTGATACTTAGTTTAAAAATCCGTATAACTAGTAAGCAAAACTAGCTAGTTTCAAACATGAACTCTAATAGACACTGCTAGAAAAAAGGCCTTACTTGACGTGCGCACAATGGCACGCGTCGATTTATGACGCGTAATTGTGCGAGTCATTACGATGTCATAATTTTTGAAAATGAGAGAATTTATAACATTTATTTTTTTACGTCATTAAATCAGTGCCATAATTTCAAATAATAACCAATGCATGTCATATTTGTTTGTTATCTGCAATCCCAAGTAAAAAAAACCCAGCCCACCTAAAACTCCTTCTCCCTTCTCATCATATACCGCCACAACCACGCCGTCAACCACCGCCACACTACGCCGTCAACCACCACTCCATTTCAGCTCACCAGTCCTCAATCTCTCTCTATAAACCCCCTTTTCCCATCAAATCCAACCAATTTTCTTCACTTTTTTGCAGACCCACTTGCACATCTCAACACTTTCCAGATCTAACCCACCCAATTCCCATCTTTCATCATCCAATTTTAAGTTAAACCATTTACCCCAATTAGGGTTTTACACAACCTTTAATCTTCAATATGGCTGTCAGAGGCGTCGATTTCAAGTGGTGGGTGTTCTTTAATTACAATTTTGGTATGGAATTTAGTTGCTTTTTGCAAATTCATGGGTTTTAAATTCTGACTGGGTTTTGCAGGTACGATGGGTTTTTCTTGTCAATGCTTGCCACTAGTATGTATCCTTTTGAAGATTACAATAAATTTATTGTTATTATTATTATTCATTTGTTTGCTATCAGTTTTGGTATTATTTTGTTGATTCTTGACGATTAGTTATGATAATAGAAATCTATCTATAATATATATAAACGAAAACCCTAAAATCGTACGTGTCGTGATGTGGTCGCTTTCTTCTTTTATGGAAGCCACCAGATTGCTTAATTTTTAAATGGAAGCCTCTCATTGATTTAACACAAATTCATAGGTATGGGTCTTACCAAAAGCAGATAGCTCTTAAATGGGTTATAACATCTCATTAAATTAAAAGTTAATCTTACCAATTATTTGATGTGAAAATCCTCTGAAATAGGGATATACTAAAATTTAATATCCAATTTAAAAAGAAAAAGATATTATTTATAATTAATAAATAATTTTATAGTAAAAAACATAAGCCGGTCATGGGTTACCAAATTCAGATAGCTTTTAAACAGGTTATAACATATCATTTATTTATGAAACATTTTCATCATCAAACCCTAAGTTTATTATTAACTTTCTTATAATAAAGAAAATTAAAATCCAAAAAATAAATATTAAAAAACAAAAAATGTAAAACAACCATTATCTCTAGCCATCATATTGCTTTATTTGTAAATGAAGACTTTTCACGCATTTAACCCGAATTCACGGGTAAAAGTCTCACCAAACCCAGATAGCTCTTAAACGGGTTATAGCATCTCATTATATTAAAAATTAATCTAATCAAATACTTGATATGAAAATCCTATAAAATAGGGATATACTAAAAATTAGTATCCTATTTTATTTTAAAAAAATATATTTTTTATAAATAAGAAATAATTTTATAATAAAGAAAATAAACGGGTAATAGGTATCACCAAACTCAGGTAACTTTTAAACCGGATTATAACTATCATTTATTTGTGAAACCATTTCATCATCAAACCTCAAGTATACTAATTATTATCTTTCTTACAATAAATAAAATTAAAATCCAAATATACATATATAAATATTAAAAAACCGAATAATGTATAACAACCCCCGCAATACGGAGGATAAAATCTAGTAGAATAATAGTTATGATTAATTGGAAGCATTATCATCTCTGCACACACCCTTTGCATATATGGATTGTCGTGGGTGATTAGGAAATTAGCTAAATTTTGGATGTTGATTATATATTTTTTATTTGGGTTGAATTTGATGTTTTTGGTTGGTTGCTTTGTTTTAGGTTGATTACACTACTATTTTTATTTTTTGGTTGTTAATGTTTGTGGATAATGGGCTAATCTGGTAGGTTAGGGTTTGCTTCTGTATGTTTGAAATCTGATTATAGTTCAACGCTGTTATATGGATATTACTTCTGTATTTTGAAATTTGATTAGGGTTTAATGTTGCTAATTACTTTGGTCTAGTGTTAATTGCTGAAGTCACAATACACTCTGAATATGGAAGTCAAACCATATTGATCGATAGGTTTAATGCTTAATAATAACGATAATTTTCATGTTTTGTGAAACAAGGTAATTGATTCTCACAAATCTTTATTGCTGATTCACTTTTTTGAGGTGAAGTATCTATTAAATTTTTTATATGCTATAGCTGCAAATGAAATTATTACAAGCCCATTATTACAAGTAAGAGCATTCACAATGAATTCTCTAAATTATCTAGGGGTTTCTTCATTTTTTAGAGATGGTTAAAAGTGGTTGTGAGAGAAGGAGAGAGAAAATATTACTGTTCATTGTTAAATTTGGAGAAACATATTGTTCATCTCTATAATTTTTAATGTTTTTGAAATTGGTTGTGAGTGAATGACAGAGAAAAGGTAATGATAAAAGTATAAAAAAATATTATTTAATTGAAAATGAGAGAGAAAAGATGGTGTTTTTAGTGTAATTATAGAGATAGAGATATAGAATAGATTGAGAATGCTCTAAGAGAGCAAGTGACAAATCTTTGCATCAGCATTCGTCATGCATATTGCATATTTCATGCTACCGTTTCATCATCAGGACAACTTATTCTTTTGGAAGCACTTAGGTAGCGTTTGGTATGCAGGAATGACAGTAAAAATGGAATGATTCATTACGTGAGAATGAAAAAAATGGTGTTTGGTTGCTCAATAGAATGGAATCTCATTCCACCAAAACCATTCCTTCCCACCCCCTTCTTTTTTTTCATTCCATTCCTCCTTCACCCTACTTTCTCAACAACACCACCACTTAACAACCACCACTATCATCGGCACCACCACCAACTCCGTCGACACCACCACCACCATTTTCGTCGTCGGAGCTCCCACCGTCACCATTGTAAGGTTTTTTTTTTCTTTTTTTTTTTGGTTAAAAAGTATTTTGAGATATGAGTGTTTTTATTATTTCTATTTCATTTCTACAATTTTTTTGGATACCAAACAATAAAAATTAAAAATTAATTTTATTACATAGGTTAACCAAACAAGGAATGGTAATAATTCATTTCATTCCGTTGTCCATTCAATTCCTTCTCCCATTCCATCCCCCCTTCATTCCATTATCTCCAACCAAACATGCCCTTAAGTTGTTGCCATTGTTTGTGTGTATTAGAATTATGATTTTCATTAATTCACATGGTCCTATGCAGTCACAATTTGAGTGTGCCCCAACAAATGATGACTAGTAGCATCAGTATGACTCCCGGAAGTAGCATAGGCCCATTGCACGATTCATGTAGCAAGCGAACTTTTATTTTACAAATTGCTGCACTGAAATTCTTTCAAACTTTCAGAAATTTATTAAAGATGTCAACATTCTCTATGTTAATTATATTAATTGGTATTGTGTGTTGCAAACCAGAATATCCTATCTTCTACCATCAAAACTCTCTCTAATCATACTGCGCAAAGCTCGCTGTCATAGACGCAACAACCCACAACCCAAAAGCATACCCTCACAACAGGTGACGTTAGGGACCTTAAATGAACAATTCGAGTTAAAAGGTAACTAAGATATAAATGTTATAACACAGAACATATAATTAACCTATGATACTAATTGTTATGTAGTGAGAACAAATTCTTAATGATTTTAATTTGGCAAACCCCCCAACAATTTTCTTCTTCTTATGAGTATCGCGAATATGTCGTGAGCCAGGTATTTATCCTAGTTTTTCCTGCCGTTAACGCTTATTAATATACTTTCTTTTATTTTTCATAATATTTTGCTTATCAAAGATATTGAATGTTGTTATCGGGTCATTAATAATATTTTGTTATCGGGTCATTCATAATCTTTTGCTTTTATTTTTCATAATCTTTTCGCTTATTAATAATCTTTTGCTTATTAATATACTTTCTTTTATTTTTCATAACGCGTATCAAGAATTCCATGTTCTCCTAATAATACATCTTTTCAGATAGTCATAGACCGAAGATCGGAAAATTCAGTATTTATCCCAAAACAACAGACAAACTCAGGACCAAATATTTGTAGTGTTATCGGGTCAGGATTTCCCATCGGTTTTCTTTCAAATCAGGCTGCTGCTAATTTCCATCTAAACCACCATTTTCGAATTCTCAAAAAATAAAACAACCTATGCATAAAACAAATGAATATACAAATCCAACAGGTCGTGCGAGGTTGTCTCCTCTGGGTTCAAGGTTGGTGAACAATTATCCTCCCAACCAGTTACCGGTTCCGTCAAGTGTGAAGCCAGTTAGCCAGCAAACATCAATGACATCACAATCATTTGATGTAAATAGTATGCTGGCTCACAAGCAATAGCTAGATCACCATTTTTACTTTCTTCTAGTTCAACCACTCCATTTGGCACACCCTTATTGGCAACGGTTGAGAATCAAAAGCTTGTAGCACCCACCCCTCACCAGGAATCACAAACTTCAAAAGACCCGATTCATCATTTGGCTCAAGTGTCACGCTTGCTATTGAAACAGGATTTGAAACACTTTTTCCTTAGTGCAACAACATTGGTGTATGCTGATACTAGTAACTGTTTTGCTGTTTCAGGTTAAATCAGTATCACCAAATACTTTAAGTTCTACCTTAACCGACGTCAGCGTAATGGAAAAGGTGGAGAATACCATGCCAGAATGTATACCTACAAATCTTTCTGGCCAATACATAAACATTGAAGACACCGACAATGATAGAATCCGGATGGTGATTTGAAGATGAGTAAACTACGAACACAAGTTTTGAAAACTATTAGGGAATCGGGCTCAACAATAGATGAAAACCAACTTGTTGATACGCTTGAGCATAAGGTCAGTTCAGAACTACATTAGTTATTTTCAATCTTGTTTTATATGCAATACGTGTAGTTATTTTTATTTAACGCGTTTGTTTTTAATATATTTTTCTCCCAAAATATGATTTTCGTACAAATTAATTCAAGTTCTAAATTTGCTGTTAATGGGAAGTATGTACAATTGGTCGCAAAAAGTTGAAGATCGAGGCTTCGTATTTGCATACCGTTTCCATCATGATTCATAGATTAGCAGCCCAATTTGAATTTCTATCACGTACAATTGGATGCGGATATTGATGTTGTTCGAGAGGAATGATCAGGTTATACCTCCCAGTTTATTTTCCGGTAGTGATATATGTGTATGCTAGCTTTTGAATATAAACAAATACTTTTGTTAATTAACTTCGGAATTTGTAACATTTTGGCTTACGTTGTGTAATATATATATATATATATATATATATTTAATTTTAATTTTAATCCTATATTTGTATGTTTGTGTAATTAATGTGAAAATTAGTAATTATGCAATATATATATTATATAATATTTTTTTTTTAAAAAGTATACGATGACACGCATAAATGCTTGTCATAAATGTGAGTAATGAAAGCGTGTCATACCTGTGTGTCATAAACGCATGTCACAAATGAGTGTCATTAAAGCGTGTCGTATAATATGACACACAGGTGCATGTCATATTTCGTTTATGACAGGGGCTTCAACGACGCACATTTGTGTGTCATCTATACCCATAAATGACATGCATTGCGTGTCATTGAAGGCCTTTTTTCTGGTAGAACCCCAAGTGGTGACGTGGTGAAATAGATCTAAGAGGTTGTTGAATTGAAAATTTTCAACAACAAAGTTCAAAATTACCTGGTGCATTCAAGGGCACGACATGATTGTTGTATTGGTATGAGCAATCAACATGTTATGAGTTATTGTAATATGTGTTCTACGGTTCCTTTATAAAGAAACAAGTTAGAAGTAACTAAATTCATAAAAAATGGTAAATTTGTTGTATAACCAAAACGGAACTCATAGCTAGAGAGAAGAAATTATCAGTTACAAAACAATAATTAAATAACGAATTACCTAGAGATGATGTCGCTTGTTTTCACTTTACACCGGCAACCAAACATTACTAATCAGGGTTGGTGACGGCACACCACGCTAGTGGCCACCAAAGACACTAACAGAAGAACAATTAGGGTTGATGATTTCAGATACAATAGGGCTTGCTTTATATTATTCGACCACTATAGAAAAATGGATTGTCTTAGGCCTAAGAAACAAAATATGGGCCAACAAGGGCTTAAATGTTTAAGTAAAAAATCACATGCTCATTTAAGAAAGAAAAACATTTAAATTTAGAAAAATCACATGGGAAGATATTTGAAGAAAGAAAAAAAAATAGCAATATTTATTGTTTTGATCTTTTCACATAAAAAAATTAATATGCTATTTTTTAAAGTCAAATATACAATTTAAAAGTCCTTTAATAATATTTTGTATATAAACAAATCAGCATACACTTCGTTTTTAGCATAAAAGTTAAATAAATGTTGAATTTGAGAGGAAACAAACATATCTATTAATTATGATTGGATGAAAAAGTGAAAATATTATTGAACAAAGTACTTCATAAAAGTGTAAAAATTATTTGTTTATAACTTTTTAATGATATTAAATTAACACAAATGATTTTATATGTCTTTTTTTTTATATACATTGAATTATGCCATTCACACTCATGTATTATTATTATTATATTGATTTTCAAATATTATTAATTGTTACTAGCTTATCAACACCCAAATGCATAAGAACAATCGAACTTTGAACGAATTTTGCTTTGACAAGTGTCCAGTTTAAAACATTAGTTCATCTTTGTTCTCTGTCTACATAGTTTTAATATGTGAAACGATGCATAATTTTGTTCAAATTTAACGTATAATGTTACTTTGTTCAAATTTAACATATAGAGTTACTTTCCTCAAATTTAACATTAGTTCATCTTTGCTCTCTCTATACAATGTTTTTCTCATACACATTTTTTATATAATCTTAATAATCCATTACATTATTGAAGAAACGTGGATCGACTCACTGGTAGACGATCTACTTTCCTCGGGTGTGATTATGCTATTTCACCGATGGTTTCTCTTGGATCTGGGTTCTTCCACCTACAAAATGAACAGCACCGTAAACTTACCCCTCAGAAAGGGACAGAGGGGTCCTCTTTGGGGTAACCCTCCGGTGTAAGAATAAGTATTTGTGGGAGAAGATAATACTATGTGAGAGTAAGGAATTTGGAGTGTATTGCTTAATAGCTGAATACTCTGTAATTGTCTGTTGTTGGATGTGACTGTGTGTTATCCTTGTGGAGTTGATGCTGTATTTATAGTGCTAGGGTTTCCAATGATTGAGCTCAGACCCAATTAGGGCTTTGTTGGCCTCTTCCAGTTGCTTTGCGCCACGTGTCCTTTGGGACACCTGGTGCTTTTTCATTGGTTATAACCACGTGGTAGCACATAGGTTTTGCTGAGTTGTCCACCTTTCATTGGCAGCTGTCAACATCAGCATATTCTTATTCCTTAAAAAGACACCTTCTGGAAGGTTGTCTGACGTGCACAATCAAGGTTGCCCTAATCCTGATTTGGATAAGGATGAGGTTGATTATGTGCATGTGTGATACGCGCCTATCCTGAGGATGCGCGAGGTCTTCTCTTTATTCTCACGCGCAGATGTTTCATGCGCAGATGTGATATGCACGAGCATGTGATATGCGCCACGCGCGGATGCGCCATGCGCATATGTGATATGCGTGAGCATATGTGATGCGTGAGCATATGTTCACGCGCAGATGTTTCATGCGCAGATGTGATATGCACGAGCATGTGATATGCGCCACGCGCGGATGCGCCACGCGCATATGTGATATGCGTGAGCATATGTGATGCGTGAGCATATGTGATGCCTGAGCATCTGTGGTGCTTGGGCATATGATGCCTGAGCATGTGTGGTGCCTGGGCATATGATGCCTGAGCATATGTGATATGCGTGAGCATATGTGATATGCGCCATGCGCATAGGTTTTGGCTTTGTGCCTTCGTAATGTGTTGATTTCAAGCTCTTGTCTATATCTTGTGGGTTAACCCGCCTTGCTCGGTGTTGAGGCGGGTACATACCTCTTCAAGCCCCCCCAGTCTAATGTGTGTCTTGTCTCGCGCGAGCGAGGCAAGATAGATATTAGACTTAACAGTTTGCTCTTTTAGTAGGGGTTTGTCTTTTTCTTCTTATTATTCATTGCTGCGCGAAATTCTATCCTTTTTGTTGAAAACGAATCGTCTATGTACGTGATGGAGACGTGTCAGACCTTTCGTGTGCTCGAGGTGCTACAGTTGCCTTTCATGTCCCCTCACATAGTGTCAGGAACACGTGTCGCGCTCGCGTTGGTCCGTACCTGCGAGTGGTGGCGCGTGAACTCTGGTGGCAGCTGTATCGTTTCTTTTCGTGTCCCCTCACACAGTGCATGGGACACGTGTCGCGCTCGCGTTGGCTTACACCTGCGAGTGGTGGCGCGTGGAGTCCGATCAGTACCACTTTCTCTCTCTCCTGGGCCTATAAAAGCCAGCCCTTAGAGTTTTTTTATCCTTCATCTTCTTGTTTATTCAGAGCTTTTCTTTCTTTCATTCTATTACGTGTCTTCTGCTTCCAGATTTCTGTTGTTCAGAAGCATCGTTTGTCCGTTTTCACCGTTGTATGTCTGATAGCTCAGACAACACAATCTCCCCCATCCATTGCCGTGTTAAATCGTTAGTAATGTCTACATTGAAGAAGACCGGCAAGGGGAAGAAGGCTGCTGAGGTTTCATCGGAGGAGGTAGGGAGGACCAAGGCCGTGAAGAGGTGGAATGAAATCCCCTGCAAACTGAGGCAGGCCGATCTTGACAGCCTCATCGCCTCTCAGGGTTTTCTCCCTGTGTTTGGCTGCATGTTGCCTGGGGCCGGGCAAACGGCGGCGGACCCGCCTACCGGCTATATATCCCTGTATTGCCATTTTTTCACCCACTGCAACCTTCGTCTCCCGATGACAAGGTTCGTGGGTGCGCTTCTTAGGTTCTATGGGATTCATATATCCCAAGTCCATCCGTTTGGACTTGTGCGCATGACTCATTTTGAGTTCATGTGCAAATCTCAGCGCGAGGAGCCCACCCCTCGGCGCTTTCAATTTTTTTATAAGCCCAAGATCCAAGACTCTTGGTTCTCTTTTATTCCTCGCAGTCAGAAGGTGAAGTGCTCCACTGTTTCATTCAAGAGCCTTCATGACTGGTCTGAGAGGTTTTTTTACATCAGGGCTGGTGTGATCCCCATCCGCATGACCATGCGCGCGCTCTCTTCTGCGCCTGCGGATGTGGGTGTCTTCAAGAACCCAACTGGCGCCTGGGTTAAAAAGTTGACCGCCGAACCATCCCCCGCCAAGAAAATTTGTGAGGAGGCGCTGGTGGGGGTGGGTATGAGCAGGAGGTGGGCTGACAGCGCGACTGAGCCCGTGATCCAAGTTGATGGCTTGTGTAAGTTGATCTCATTGCATTACTTCTGCGCGAATACTTATCTTTTTGCTGATATCATTTGATTTGTTTTGTGCAGTCAGCAAGGAGTATGTCCACGCCGCCTATGATGAGCATATGGAGGGTGGCTCCGTCGCGCTGGGCGCTGGGGAGGTTGGCTTCCCCGATCGCTTTGATGACATGTTCATCCCTGTTGATCTGGGATTTGTCTTTGACAGCGATGCGCCTGGTAAGCCTTTGTACTTATGCATTTTCCTTTATAATACCAAATTTTGCTAACACTTCTGTTGCGTGTATTGTAGATGCGCTCGAAAACTACGAGCTGGAGCTCGCGGAAGAGGAGGAGGAGGAGGCGCCCCAACTGAAGCGTAAAGCTAAGGGGAAAACTGGCGCAGGGGCCAGTAAGAAACAGAAGAGAGATGTTGCCCCTGTTGCTCAGGATCCTCCTACTCAGGCGGGGGGATTTGAGAAAACCCAGGATTTTCCCCCCAAGTTTTCCTTGTCCTCTCTGCCTCAAAAAGTGGGCAGACCTCCTGTTCACACGAGGTACGGTGCGACTACCTCCTCCCTTCGCGCGATGGAAAAGGGAAGTGGCGTTGCGCCTTCGACAGGTATACTTTGCTTATCCTTTGCTTATCTTTCATGGTTCTATGAGCGCGATTCTGATAGAATTACTAATGGATCTTTGCTCACTCAAATGTTTGTAGAGCCGGCGACAGCGCAACAAGATGCCGAGGCTGCGCCGGAGGTCGCTTCGAAGTCCCCTGTTTTACCCTCGAAAAAGGGTAGAATGGACTTCATGGCGATGTTTGCCTCGCGAACGGAGTTGCGCCAAGGTACGTATTGTGCTTGTATTTTCTGACTTTTTTCTTTTAGATCAAGTCATGAACCATTTGTTTTTGTTGAATTTTTCATAGAGGTCGTTGCTGGCGTACAAGCTGCTGGCGGCACTCCTGGCGCCGGTGCCCCCCCCAAGCGCCGCTGGTTTCTGCTCCTGCTCCTGCTAGTGCTGAATCTCCCCTCATTGGGATTACTAAGGAGCAGGAGGCCGTTTTGCGCGCCGACCTGGCGGCGTCGAGACCTCCCTCACCTCCTCCTGCGCACAGCCCTCCTCGCGAGACCGATTTTGGCTCTAGGTCGCAGGAGAAAAGGCCTGTTTCCGAGGAGGATGAGGAGTTTGAAGTTGAAGACTCCGACCGTGGTCGCGCCAGTCCTGCAGCGCCACGAGGCTTCGCGGCGGAGCCTTCTCGTGGGGCTGGCGCTGACTTTCTCTGCTTCATCCCCGCAGGTATAGGTTCTTTTTTTTTGCTCCGCTGCGCGGACTTCCATCTTAATGTTTTGATGACTTAGATAATTACTTTGTTTCTGCAGGAAGCCGATCACATTTACCGCCCGAGATGGAATATTACTGAAGACAGCACATTTCAGTCCATGGGTGTGTGTGCGGAATTCTGGGCTCATGCTGTGCCTCCATCTGAAAGGAGGTTCCAGGAGGACCGCGCTCGCGACGACTTGCTCAACGATCATATGTTTGCTGGGTTAGCCTTCTTTGCTGCCTCCCAAGAGCTTCGCTATGATTACGTAAAAGTACGTGAGGCTCTTGCGGAAGCCAAGCAAGAGGCTAAGGTGTCTGCTTGGCATCTTTCTGATGCTCGAGAGAGAGCTGAGAAGCTCCAAGCAGAGCTCAGTGAGAACAGAGCAAGTGCCAACAGCGCCTTCGTGAAGCGCGGGCATGAGCTTCAGGCTGCGCGGGAGAAGCTACAAGCGGCGGAGGCGGAGGCGGCCAAGTACGCGCGAAGAGCGCGCGACTTGGAGCTGGAGGCGGAGGCGCGTGACCAAGCTCTTGTCCAGTCTATAACTGAAAAATCATCACTGGAGAGTGAGGTTGCGCGCCTGAAGAAGGAGCTGGCGGCCGCGCAGGCCGAGAAGGATGAAGCCTTGGCGATGGCAGCGTCTAGCCAGGAAGCACTTGATTCTGCGCGGGCGGAAAAGGAAGAAGCCTTGGCGGCAGCAGCGTCCGACAAAGAGGAGCTAAAACAGACTAAGGAAACTGTTGAGTTGTTAAACTCTCAGATTCCTGCCCTCGAGACGACTGTTTCTTCTCTCGCGCAGGATCGCCAATGGCTAGTCTCACAGGGCATGACTCGTTGCGCTTATGCGATGAAATACTCAGACGAGTTCCAGGCCCTTGTGATGGATTGCAACGCTGCCACGCGCGCTTGGTGAGCTCGAGCTGAAGGGTTTAAGGATGGCTATGAATATGGGATGCTGAAGAAGAACCCATCCGAATACCCTTATCAGAGCGACGTTGCTTGCGCGGACATGGCCGCGATGGGAGAGAAGTATTTGAATACTCCCATTCCCATCCTTGGGCAGGTACTTTAACTTTAATGAGATCACTTTGATTTATTTTCCAAGTATTTTTGTACTCATATTTTTGCTTATGATTTGCAGATATCCGCGCTTGCTGACCAGCCCGACCTCGGCGCGCTAAAGAAATTACTTGACGAGTGCGAAGGGGCTGGTGGCGGCGATGATGGCGCGGGGAATACTGCTCCTGCAAGCGGCTCTGGCGTGGCCAAAGGATCCGCTCCTGACACTACTGTGATAGAAGACTCCATTCAAGATGAACAACTTGACTATGGTCAGTTTGGAGATGACGAGGAGCAGGCTGCGCCAGATGCTGAGGGCGGTGATGAGGATGATGAAGAGGCTGATGTCAACGTGGAGACTTGAGAAGCCCTTCATGTTTTTTATTTTTATTTGTAGTTTGTATCGTATCTTGTAAACTTGTAAATTTCAACGCTTTGGAATGAAATGTTGTTTTTCCTTTCTTCGCATCTTGCGCATTTCCCATTCATCTCTTTATATTGAATGCTTGCTTGTTGAATTTAAGATATGCTTGCACGTTGAAATAAGAACAAGGTTGTAAGGAAATTATTATACTTAATCCTTGTCATATTGTAAGTGATTTTGCCATATCTTGATTATGTTGACACGTGTCTTGGCGTTTCCATTATTCCTCTTTTGCGCGACGTTATCGCGCATTATGGAATTATGAGTTTTTTTAGCCTTTACGTGTCAATGTGTTACTCAGATATCCATTACAATTTTATGCGCGACCTCGACCTGAGACCTTAACAACTATGTTTTGGCATTTGCTTTGCCTTAGTTGTGTTTAGGTATTTTATGGTCAGGCTGCGCAGCATGTAGGATGGATGTTGTGAGTTATTTGAGCTAAGGCTCACATTATTGGGCTAAGGCCCTGAGCTAAGGCTCATAATTTTGGGCTAAGGCCCTGACGTTTTAGAGTTAAGACTCGTTAACCGCGTTTGCGCATGTATGTTTTACTTCGTTTTATTTTGTTTTGATGTCAATACAATGTTGTCATATTGCTCAAAATTAATAAAGGGAAGTGTGAAACATGTATGCCAAAGGGTAATAGAATCCACGATAAGTGAAGATAGCGCGTATCATTATTCATAATGGCTTAAAAAGCCTTGATTACAAAGTTGACATTTTTTTACATGAAACATTTTCTAAGCTGTGCTGCGTTCCATGCGCGCGGGATCTTCTTTCCATTCAAATCTTTTAAGGCGTATGCGCCTTTTCCCAATTCTTCCAAGACTTGATAAGGTCCCTCCCAATTGGGGACATTTTTCCCGGGGGTATCGCGCGGCTAGCTTCATTGTTTCGAAGGACAAAATCATTTTTCTTGAAGTGGCACTCTTTCACGCGCTGGTTGTAATATTTTTCCAGTTTTTTCTTGTATTTGGCTTCACTGATGATAGCCGCCTCTCTGCGCCCTTCAAGTAAGTTGAGATCCAACCTTCTTTCGCGCTCGTTATCAATCTTGCTCATCATGAGCACTCTATGGGATGGGCATCCAATTTCTGCTGGGATCATTGCCTCTGTTCCATAGGTTAGGCCTGAACGGGGATTCGCCATTACTAGTTTTGCTTAATGTCCTGTGTGCCCACAGGACATTAGGTAGCTCTTCGACCCAAGAATGGGATTCTCCCTCTAACCTTCTCTTCAGCCCATTCAGCAAGCTTTGGTTAGTGCGTTCCACTTGGCCATTCCCCTGAGGGTGATAAACTGAAGTGAAAATTTGGTTGATGCGCAATTCCTTGAGCCAGCTGGATATCTTCTTGTCAGTGAATTGCTTGCCATTATCGCTCACAAATTTCCATGGGGCAAGCCAAAACGGCATATGATGTGGCTCCATATAAAATGCTTCATCGCTTCGGCTGTGATTTTTGCTAGTGGCTTGGCTTCAACCCATTTTGTGAAATAGTCTACTGCCACTAACCAAAAATTTTACCCGCCCTTGCGCTTGCGGAAGGGGACCCACAATGTCGATTGCCCATTTGTGGAAAGGCCATGCAGAGTGTAACACCCCGACCGATGGCGGATTATACATCGGGGCGCCACGTATTGTTTCATTACTCGTGACACTATTTGGGTGTCAATATTTAATAAATACATTATCATTGCGCACAGCGCAGAACATGAATCGTAAAGTAACATAAATCATATCATAACTTAAAATATTCAAATAACATAATTTGTCTTGTTACATTTTAATCTAGGTCCAAAGAAAAAGAAAACATCCTACGTGTCCTTGAGATTCCCAAAAGCAGCTACAGCAGACCTGAACATGTGTTAAAATAAAACGTCAACACTTGCGTGTCGGTGAGAAATCAAGTTTAATAGATATAAATAGATAATAACAAACACTGCGCGCAACATGTGCTTAACTGGGGTTTAACATAGGGTGTAATCAGATTGTGATCAAACCTAAATAGATCATAGCTCATAGTTCAATCCGTGCTCCCAATCGAGCACAAAAACAAATAATCATACGTGCATGTGTAAACAAAACAAGAAAACCGTAAACGATAGGTCTCCCGTGTTCATCTAATGGATCCATGAAAACTTCGGAATAGGCCGAACAAAGCGGTTAATGATTCACACATTCAAATAAACAGCCAAGTAAACGTCCATAACACATGGGGTTTTGCGCACATAAATTTCATAAACAAGTTTAAGACTCAAGTTGTACGAACACATGAACATCCCAAAACGTTAAAAATAAAAGGGGATTAAGTACGAGATTACTCACCTGTAAAAGGTGTGTTGAAAGATAATGCAAGAACCAACTTTTAAACAAGCACAAGTTAACCTATAAATAAGAGGTTATTGGTTTAACGATTGGTTTTTGTGTCTTGAATATATGCAGTAAGTATCGATTTTTGTTAGTTAAACAAATTAAAACGAAATATATATATTTATTTTTACCGAGATTCCGGGCAGAACAGAAGAGAAGACGGAGGCAAAGAGAGGAGCTGAGGATCTTCGGCAGAGATAG
>NW_027504301.1:0-19010 GCF_021521415.1 Bidens hawaiensis | reverse complement strand
GCAAATATCAAAAATATAACACTAACAAAATATTTGATTTTTTTCTTTTTTTTATATAACGAGAAAGACGGGAGAACGTCATTATGATTTATTTGTTGTTCGTATATGTTACTAGGTTTTTTGTTTGAAATAAAGCTAATCGGTTTAGCAAATTAAAATTATGAATTTGTTTTTATTTAAACACAAATAGTATTAGATATTTTATAAAAAAAGTATTAAATATTTCTTGCATTAAATTATATTATCGTCCTGTATATGTTAGTTAATGAATTTTCTTTTTCCGTTTTTTAAATTAAATTCAGCAAAGATATAATAATTATTTTTATTCTCAACATTGTTTCTTCGTCAAATATCACCATGTTCAAAGACTTGAACATTAATAATTCGAATTTCGCACTTCAAGGTCGAGTAATAAGATTATGGAGGATGTATGTAATAGCGTCCTACTGATACCCATGGTGTTGAATTCATACTTATGGACAAAGAGGTATCATAAAGGAAGTTGTTCAAGAAAGAGTCATAATAGCACCAAAAGACAAAGTTGTTTAAGAGATCAATGATATATTACTAGCAAGGTTTCCTGGACAGCGTAATGAATACCTAAGTTCTGATCGTATTGACAAGTCAGAATCCGTAAATGAAGACTTTGATCCTAACTTATACTCACATGATGTTCTCAATGGTTTGAAAGTTTCTTGGTTGTCCAAAATAACCAGTTGATACTAAAAGTTGGTGTCCCCGCTATGCTGCTAAGAAGTATTGATCAGAAGAATAATTTGTGTAACAGAACAAGGTTAATAGTAAAATTTCTTGGTAATCAGGTTATAGAGGTAGAGGTTGTCTTAGATAGTGAAATTGGCCAACATCATGCTATACACTGAGTTATTTTGACTCCGATTGACGAAAAGTTTCCATTCAAATTCAACAGAAAACAGTTTTCGCTTTCCGTATGATTTGCTATGACGATTAACAAGAGCCAAGGGCAATCTCTTTCCCCGGTTGGTTTGTTCCTCCGACGTCCTGTTTTTTCCTACGTGCAATTATGTGTTGCGTTATCCAAAGTAAACAGCAGACGTGGTCTTAAACTTTTGATATTGGATAATGAAGGGAATACTTATGATAAAACTATGAATGTTGTATTTAAAGAGCAAACATAATTGTCATAATTATCATAACAATGTCTTTAAAGTCAATATTTTTTATTTTATTTTTATGTCAAATATGTGCACTCATGGGATCTTTTTCATGATTACTCCTTAATTTGACCAAGCTTATATGTATATGTAACCGGTATATTTGTGATATTCGTTAGGTCGGTTTCAAATTAGATAATGTAAAACTGAGGTTGTTTTTGTTGTCAGGTTGTATTCTACAAACACAATACTCTTTCTTCTAATCCTACGTGCAAATATCAAAAATATAACACTAACAAAATATTTGATTTTTTTCTTTTTTTTATATAACGAGAAAGACGGGAGAACGTCATTATGATTTATTTGTTGTTCGTATATGTTACTAGGTTTTTTGTTTGAAATAAAGCTAATCGGTTTAGCAAATTAAAATTATGAATTTGTTTTTATTTAAACACAAATAGTATTAGATATTTTATAAAAAAAGTATTAAATATTTCTTGCATTAAATTTATAATATCGTCCTGTATATGTTAGTTAATGAATTTTCTTTTTCCGTTTTTTAAATTAAATTCAGCAAAGATATAATAATTATTTTTATTCTCAACATTGTTTCTTCGTCAAATATCACCATGTTCAAAGACTTGAACAATAATAATTCGAATTTCGCACTTCAAGGTCGAGTAATAAGATTATGGAGGATGTATGTAATAGCGTCCTACTGATACCCATGGTGTTGAATTCATACTTATGGACAAAGAGGTATCATAAAGGAAGTTGTTCAAGAAAGAGTCATAATAGCACCAAAACACAAAGTTGTTTAAGAGATCAATGATATATTACTAGCAAGGTTTCCTGAACAGCATAAGGAATACCTAAGTTCTGATCGTATTGACAAGTCAGAATCCGTAAATGAAGACTTTGATCCTAACTTATACTCACATGATGTTCTCAATGGTTTGAAAGTTTCTTGGTTGTCCAAAATAACCAGTTGATACTAAAAGTTGGTGTCCCCGCTATGCTGCTAAGAAATATTGATCAGAAGAATGATTTGTGTAACAGAACAAGGTTAATAGTAAAATCTCTTGGTAATCAGGTTATAGAGGTAGAGGTTGTCTTAGATAGTGAAATTGGCCAACATCATGCTATACACTGAGTTATTTTGACTCCGATTGACGAAAAGTTTCCATTCAAATTCAACAGAAAACAGTTTTCGCTTTCCGTATGATTTGCTATGATGATTAACAAGAGCCAAGGACAATCTCTTTCCCGGGTTGGTTTGTTCCTCCGACGTCCTGTTTTTTCCTACGTGCAATTATGTGTTGCGTTATCCAGAATAACCAGCAGACATGGTGTTAAACTTTTGATATTGGATGATGATGGGAATATTTATGATAAAACTATGAATGTTGTATTTAAAGAGATTTTCTCAAATTTGTAAATTTAAGACTCTAAACTGGTTATTGTTTGTAATATGTATTTGATTTCTTTTTCGCTTCAATTTTGTATCTTTATTTCAAATAATACACTTTATTATTTTTTTATCATTTGAAAATTCCCGTGTATTACACGAGTTCAAAAGCTAGTAATTACATATACATAAATTCAAACAATTGTTTTTCAATAATATAAATTGTGAAGAAAATGAACAAGACCATGATCATTTATAGACAAACATAGTTTTATAATATTGTCACATAAAATTAGAATTTTAAATAACTACTTTACATAAACAACCTCACAAAGTTATCTGATCTAAAACTTTTAGTTATGTAATGTACTTCATTGGAACGTAGCTAATCATCCTTTTGCTTTTAGAGAATCATTGGTTTGTCTCAGTCTTTTTGCCTATAGTCTAAGGAACCGGTAGTCGGTAGACTAATTCATGCATTATCCAATCTAGAATACATACTTGCTTTTGCCCTCTCTGATAGTACATAGATGAAAAAAGTAAGAGCCTCCTCTTTTTGCAAAATGGTAAATTAAGTTCAGTTGGCTATAAATGACCACCATGAACGATGAATGCACGTGTTGATTTGATCAGTTGAGAGAAAAATTAAGAACGAGATCTTGCATTCTCATTAACCATCTGAACTAACTAACTGTTATTGTTAAATAGATATTAACATATAAGCTTAACAGAACTTGCTGATGTGGCTTGGCTAACGTGGCATAACAAAGCTGAATATTACAACAAACCCCCTCAAGTTGGAGGCAATGAAAGCCCAAACTTGAAAATCAATAAAGAATTTAGAGATATGGTTAGACTCTTTGTAAAGACATCAACGAGTTGATCTTTAGTACAAACATGAGCCAAATCAATTAAGCCCTCTTGTAACTTTTCTCGAACGAAATGACAATCGACTTCAATATGTTTGGTGCGGTCATGATAAACCGGGTTCTTTGCAATGTAAATTCCAGCTTTACTATCACACTTTAAAGGAATAGGAACTACAGATTGAATGGACAACTCATGAAGAAGACGAGAAAGCCATGCTAATTCAGCAGTCACACATCTCATAGACCTACACTCAGCTTCAGCAGAGCTTAAAGAAACAGTGGGTTGTTTCTTGGACTTCCAAGAGATGGGACTACCACCAAGAAAGAAAAAATACCCACTGACAGATCGTCTGGTATTAGGATAAGATGCCCAATCAGAATCACAAAAAGCTTCCAACTTAAAGTCTTGACTTTTATTAAAGAGTAGACCCTGAGAAAAAGTTCCTTGAACATAACTGAGAGTGTGTAGAGCAGCTTCCAAATGAGGAGTACGAGGATCTTGCATGAATTGACTTAAGAATTGAACCGCAAAAGCCAAGTCTGACCTTGTATGTGTTAAGTGGTTCAGTTTACCTATGAGACGACAATATTGTAAAGGATCAGAATGAGCAGGCCCGACATCAGTTGCTAATTTTAAATGAGCAGGGAAGAGATGATGAAACAGAACTTATGACACCAAATTCAGCAATTAAATCTTTTGCGAATTTGCATTGATTCATAATATCCCATATGATTCTTTCAAAACTTCAATGCCTAGGAAGTAATTAAGGAAACCTGAATCCTTAACCTTGAAAGTAGAATCTAAAAATGCCTTTAATGAAAGCATTTCATATGTATTATTTCCAGTCAATAAGATGTCATTGACCTATACTGCAACATGAACAACAAATGTTCCCATGGTCTTTGAAAACAAAGAATAATAATTTAAAGACCGAACATACCCTTTTGATTTTAAGGCATCAGATAGTTTACTGTGCCATTGGCTTGAAGCATGCTTCAAACCATAAAGGGACTTTTGGAGTTTTAAAACTTTATCTAGTGTATCCAAATCCGTATCAGGAGGAGGAAGTATATATATTTCTTCATCAAGATCCCCATGAAGTGTAACATTCCTTACTTTTCAAACCCGAAAACCCGACCCATTTTAAATTTTCGGTTTTGTTTCTATTTAAATTTATATATTTTTATAATATTATTAATTAATCTCAATTTTCGTTAATGTATTTTATGTGATCATTTCTATGCAATTAACATTTCACCACCCTTGTAGTATTACATACCCATTTAAAACATTCATAATCAAGATCAAATATTTATGTACATGTCCATGCAATTTACTAGAATTATTATTTAACTACAACTACTACTTTTATTATTTATAATTATTATTATTAATTATATTATCATCATCATCTTTTCATATGTTACTTAACTAATAAAAACTAATGAATGTTTTAATTCAATAAATTAAAATAGTTAAACCTTTTGAATACCCTATTAAACAATTTTTAATTTGTGTTTTAATTATATTAAATATGATTAATTTTCATTATTTCCTTAAGACATAACAACTCTATATTTTCAATATAAAAGGAGGACAAATCCTCCATTATTTTCACACCTCAATCCATTCTTTTCTTAAGTTTAAGACTACTAACAAGTAAGTTGTTATCATTTCAAGCATTTTATAGCTTTCGTTTTGATTTTATCTTGAATGTTCATACTTGTTCATAAGTTGTTCTTCATGATCATGTTACTTTTATCATAAAAATCTTATATCTTGGTCTTAAGAATCATTATGATCATGGATATCCAAGATGAACACTTTGATTTTTCTAAATCTTGGATCAAGCCTAGTTATTTTGCAAGAACAAAGATGAATATATATTTATCTAGATCTTATGATTCGTTGATCATCGTAACTTATAAACTTTCTTTTAAATAAGATTATTTATAAAAATTTCTTTTATTCAGAATATTTTACAATAGATATAACATAGTTCATATCTTTGAATTAATAATTGAGTAAATTAATTATTGTTTATTTTATTTCAACATAACTACTATTTATAATTTTTTTTACGAGAATTCATGCAAAACATTTAAGTTAATTAATTAATTATGTTACTTGGAAACAAATGTTTAATCATAAATTGTTATTAATATTATTATTTAATCTTATATTAATAAGTTATAATTATATGTCTACAAATCATTCTTCAACTAATAAACATCAAATGATTTATATAAACTTTATTCATTTTTGTTAACCCCATTAAAAATCCCCAAGTTCCCATTTACCATAAGTTAATTAACTTTATAATTCCGGTAGCTAGTCCTTGATTTTTGTATCTTCGTTATTATTTATAGTTTCGTGAGATTCAATTGCTTCGTTTGTTAACTCGCTTTCGGTTATTATTTCAAGTTGACTCCAATATCAAAGGTGAGTTTCTCACACCCCATTTTTACCTTTTTACTATTATGGGGTAGCATATATATCCTATCAAATTTCAATTTCATTTATGTATTATTTACAAACTATAAGTCGTTACATGGACTTATGTGTTTAATTGCTTACTTGCTCAAAGATTACGTGCTCATGGTTTCCTCATTAAGTATGATCATACGCCCCCATATGCACTCAGGACCTCGATGTTATGAGTGGAATAGGGACCCCCGATCTGAGTAGGTTGGTTGTTACTAACAGAAACACACTTAATTGCGCAATTATCCGAGTACGTTGGTGCATAATCCCAACTGGAAAGGACTTTACTTGCTCATTTACACTTGTTCATGGAATTGTAGATTTTTATGTACTTATATCAAAACTTGTGTGAACTCACCAACTATTCATTTAGTTGACATTATTTTATATATATGCTACAGGTACCTTATTTAGAGAATGCTGCCGTGACGAGGACACTAGAACTTAGGTTATATTAATAAATGTACAAGTTGTTAATTGTTCTTGTATTTCCCTTATATTTCTTGTTACAAACTTGTGTAATTGATGTTTAAATTAATTAATGATAATAGTGTCACTCAATAGTGTCACATGTGTTTTGGGCAATCTGTATGTCACACTCGGGCGTATTCCGCTTTAGCCGGGGTG
Organism: Bidens hawaiensis; assembly: GCF_021521415.1. NCBI lineage: Eukaryota > Viridiplantae > Streptophyta > Magnoliopsida > Asterales > Asteraceae > Bidens > Bidens hawaiensis. The sequence continues at coordinate 12,488 of NW_027504301.1, read as the reverse complement.
TTACATGAAGAAGAGCATCACGTCCAATTGAAATAAGTCACATTTTAATTTGATGTTGTTGCAATTAAACTCCGAATAGTAGTTATCTTAACCACGGGAGAGAAGGTTTCATTGTAATCAATACCCTCCTTTTGGGTATCACCTTGAACCACTAAACGAACTTTACATCTTTCTACTGAACCATCTGCATTATGTTTAACTTTATGAACCCACTTGCATTTGATAGGCTTCTTTCCCTTAGGGAGATCGACAACATTCCATGTGTTATTTTGTTCTAAGGCCTCGAATTCTTTGTGCATAGCCTCCTGCCAAGCTAGATGTAAAACGGCCTCCTTATATGAAGAAGGTTCTTGAATATAATCCAAAGAGTGCAGTAATGCTTGGCCAGGCTGAGAAACACTAGTCGCAATACTTTTAACATAAGAGAAAGCGGTGATAGTGTGAGGACAAGAACAAGAAGACAAGGTTGTATTACAAACGTTATCATTGAGATAAGCTGGGGAATTATGTGTTTTAGAAGAACGACGAATAGGGGGGATTTGAGGAACTTGGCAAAACAGGAGAATGAGAATGAGAAGGATGAGTAGACTCTAAAGAAGCAATGAGATTACGAAAGTCAGGATCTAGATCTGGAAAAATGGATTTAGGATTATATTGAGTTGTTTATGGAAAAATATGCTCAAAGAATATGACATATCTCGAGGTGAAAACAGTTTTGGTATCTAAATTGTATAGTTTATAAGCTTTTTTATCATACGAGTACCCGATAAAAATACATGGAGAATCACGATGTTGGAATTTATCCCTGCCTTGTTTGAGTGTAGTTGCAAAGTATAAAAAAACCGAAACTCTTGAGATGTGAATATGCAGGACATTTTCCAATTAGAATTTCAAAAGGTGTTTTAAGACTAAGAAGATTAGTAGGAAATAAATCGATGAGATATGTTGCAGTAAGTACACCTTCACCCCAAAACTTTAAAGGAAGTTTGGATTGAAATAAAAGAGCTCTTGAGGTCTCTAATAAATGTTTGTGTTATCGCGCAACAAAGCCGTTTTGTTGTGGTGTACCCACATAACTAGTTTGATGTATAATGCATTGTTTTAAGAGATACTCAGTTTGCTGAATTCTATAACCGAGTTCAAAGGCATTATCAGAACGAATACATTTGATAGTTGTGTTAAATTGAGTCTTACCATTTCAACAAAACATTGCAAGACTAAAAAACATTGTTTTTGGTAGATAACAAATGAGTCCATGTTACCCTACTAAAATCATCCACAATAGTAAGAAGATAATTAAAACCATTATAAGTGGAAATTTTATAAGGTCCCCAAACATCAATGTGAATAAGATCAAAAGGATGATTAGTTTCTCTATGACTTTTAGGGAAAGGCAGTCCATGTTGACTTGATTGGGGACAAATTGTACAAGTTTCAATGTCATGAATATGTGTATCAGAAAACACATCTAAAGGTTTCAATTTGTACAAAGGTAAATGTCCAAGGCGACTATGCCAAGTAAAACCATTGATAGCAACATTACAATATGATTTTGATACAGAAGAAACATGAGATTCAACATTATTTGAAATGAAACTGTTTTGAGGAGTAGATTGTTGAAGAAGATAGAGTCCTTGTATCAGATTACCAAGAACCACTAGCTTCTTCAGTGAAGGAGTCTACAAGACACATGATTTGTTAGAAAAATAGATACAACCATTTGTATCATTGCAGAGTTTAGGGACAGATAAGAGATTTCGTTTGAAATGAGGGACAAAGAGAACATTATAAATAGAAAATTCAAAAATTAAGTGAACTGTCCCAATTTTACTTGAGTAGGTTAGTTGTTCACTTGGAAGAGCAATATGAAAAGGTTTAGCAAGATTTTGAACATTTGTAAGTAAGATGTCATCAAAACACATGTGATCAGTAGCACCGGTGTCTATAATCCATGTTGTGTTTTTGATATTATTAGTTTTAGAACAAGAATTGCAGGCCATTATACCTGCAAATGCTACTGAACTTACATATGAATCTGGAGCATTTGTGGAATCAGAATTGTGATGTTGATGTGTTTTGGTCAACAGCTTGTATTGATCTTGTGTTAAACCAGATTCCATATGTGCATTAGAAGAAACATTTGCTGCAAATCTCTTTGTCTTGGTGAATTTAAAATCCTTTGGAAAGCCTACCAACCTGCAACATTTGTCTACAGTATGACCATTTCTTTTGCAATGAGTACAAATAGATTTTTTTCAACAAACTTATTATTTGATTCCCACGGCTATTGTTGAAAGCATTCATTGATGTTGCTTCCATGTTAAACTGACCTTTAGCATGAATCTTTTTTTGTTTCTCATCTTTGGTTAGAAGTGCATAAACTTGATTGATCGAATGAGGAGGGGTGATCATTACAATATTCCCTCTAACGACATTGTATGTAGAGTTTAAACACAGGAGAAACTGCATAAGTCGTTGTTCTTCTCTTTTAGCAATAAGTTGTGAACTACCACAAGTACATGGAGGAATTCCAGATAATGCATTCAATTCATCCCAAATTCCTTTAACTTTGGTGAAATATGATGCAATGTCATCATTTACCTGTGAAATATCACATATCTTTTTTCTAAAATTGATACAACTTTGCACCATTGGCTTGACTGTAGTTCAATCCACAAACGATGAGCAGCTTGAGTATAAATCACACTTTCACTAATATCTTTTGATAGAGTATTCAATATCCAAGAAATTACCATATCATTGCATCGCTGCCATAATTGTTGTTGAGTCGGAACAGTATGCTTCAGAATATCGCCATTAACGAAACCAAGCTTGTTCTTTGCTGAAAGGGCAATAGACATAGCTCTCTTCCAAGCACCAAATCCATATCCATCAAAATATTTGGATACAAGTAGCATACCAGGATGAGCAGAGGTATGAAGGTAAAGTGGACTCGACGAATCAATTGGAGAATTTGTTGATGCCATGAAATTAGGGCAAGAAAATAGCAGAAACGAAAGAAAACAAAATCAGATTGATTTGGCGAATTGAGGGATCGATCGATGAAATTGATCATTAGATTGATGAAATTGAATGGTTGATTGAAGGAATTGAACGATTGATCAATGAATTTGAATGCTTCATTGGTGAATTTAAACGAAAATCAGGAGCTCCAACAACTATGATACCATGTTGATTTGATCAGTTGAGAGAAAAATTAAGAACAAGATCTTTCATTCTCATTAACCACCTGAACTAACTGTTATTTTTAAATAGATATTGACATATAAGATTAACAGAACTTGCTGATGTGGCTTGGCTAACGTGGCATAAAAAAGTTGAATATTACAACAGCACGTCACCCACCTTTTTGTTTATTTTGGATGCACCTTCGTATAAGGTCCGCTCAAGATGATTGGGAAAGTTTCAACTTTTAACACATTTAACTTAAGAATGGATGGGCCATCATGTTGTATACATGTAGTGTGTTGGTTGTCACACCCCGCCCAAAGGCGGCGGAACATGTCGGGGTGCAACAGAATGCCCATGAACAACAAGAAACTATTAAAGTGACAATATTTAAACAACTCATTAATTCCATTCAATCACAAAAGTAACACATCTCGTTCATACAAATAAACACCAAATACAAAAAAATAAATATTGTTCATTCTTCTAATAACCTAGCGATATCAAATAGAATGGCGTCTTTAAACTCCAAGTCAAGTAATAATCAAACCTGTAACAATTCATAAAATAATATTTGTCAACACGTATGTTGGTGCAATTTCATAGTTTGAGTATATATATAATATGAGCGAAATCCACAAACGTATATGAGGCTATAAATAAAAGCATAAATCGTGGTATATAAAACATATGTACTTGAGGATCTTTTCTAATCGGTAACAACCGACGTACTTGGATAATGACGGCCTATTCTACTAGCACAAGGCTAAAATAGTTAGGGGAGCGTGTGATTATACTTATTGAGGCTCAACAACAACATAAAAATAAACCCTTGTGCATGTAAAGCATATGAAACATATAACACACAATAGAGCAAGTATTCTAAGTATCATACACCTTAGAGTTTATGGTTTGTAACATCCTGAATATTATAATGATAAATAAAGAAAGTTACGTTAAGTGATTTCGCGTTATTAAGTAAGTAATACCGAGTAAAGAACGGATCATGGACTTAGATTAATTAAGATGGATTAAGGGTAATGGGCCTTAGGTCCATGGGCTTTAAGGGATATAAATATCCCCTTAAACCATCCTAAAACCCTAACTATCATTTCCATCTTTCATAAATCTCTACACACTCAAAAACACACACACACCTCCTTATTACTATTTACGACCGAGAGAGAGGAAGAGGGTGAAACGACCAACGAACATCGAATATCAATAGATCTCTCATATACGAGCTAGATACAAGATAACCAAGCAAAACGTGACCAACCGAACGTATAAAAGGTATGTTTTGATCCTAAAGATTACGTTTTTATAGACGTTTAGTCTTGAAACTTAGAACGAGTATAGATCGGATATAAACGAAACATAAAGTTGTAAACTTGATGATAAATACGAGTGTAATGAACCCGAAAATGGAAACGGCTCGATTAATAAATAACACTAGTATTGAACGTTTTGAACTTAAAGGTCCAAACTTTACTTGTTTTCGGGTCAAACCTTATCCAAAAACGACCATAGGAATGATCGCGGGTTAGTCAAATACCACACCCATGGATTTCTCAGTAAAACGATGATGATTTTGGGGGATTAAGATTGAACAAAGGCGCAGCTGGGCAACTTCGCCTGCAAGCTAAGTTCGCCTAGCCATAACTTCGCTTGCAAGCAAGTTCGCCTAACTGATAACTTCGCTTGTTGACAAATTCGCCTAACTGATAACTTCGCTTGTTGACAAGTTCGCCTATGATTAACTTCGTTGGACCCCAAGTTCGCTGATGTTTAACTTCGCCTGGTGATAAGTTCGCTTGATGTTAAGTTCGCTTAACACTAAGTTCGCTTACAGTAAGTTCGCTTAATGTTAAGTTCGCTTATTGTTAAGTTCGCTTAATGATAAGTTCGCTGGAGTTAGCAAATTGGAAAATAAATTAAAAAGCTAATGAAAAATGTGTTAAGACAGTTAATGGAAATAAATTTTTTCCAAGCTGACCTGGCAGCTCGACCCCAGCCAGGGGCTCTGCCCCTTGGACCCTGCTAAGGGCTGCCGCCCCTAGACCCCGCTCGTTGTGGGTTATATAAAGATAGAAATACAACATGAGTAGTAGTAGTAGTTAATTGATACGTGTAAATATTATACAGTTAGCCGTGCACAACTCAAGAAGAGAATAACGATTAACGGAGAGCGTAACAGGATTCAGGTGAGTTTCTAGCCCCACTTCCTTGTTATGTTTTCGGGGCTGTGTGCATACTCGATGTGATGGTTAATACACTTATCTTAAGTGATAAGTGTATGCCATGTATGATGATTGCTTGACGGTGCGTGAACGATCTTCGGATATTGCATGAACCGTCAGATGGTAGTTAAGATATGATTGATAAGTATGATGAGAGATATGATGTATGTATGAATATATGATGTATGCATAATGTATGTATGTTATGATGATGGTACGTGAACGCTCTTTGGAGATTGCACGTATTGTCAAGGAAAGTATGTATGAACAAGTATGGTACAGTTACACGAAACAAAGGGACCAGACCCTAATAATATCTGTGATGTTAGGGACCAGTCCCTTATAATATCTGTGATGTTAGGGACCAGACCCTTATAATATCTGTGATGTTAGGGACCAGACCCTTATAATATCTATGAGGTTATAGGGCGAAAGGCTCTTTAAAACGTATGATTATGTAAGTAAAGAAAGTATGAAGGTAAGAATGAAAGTATATGCACTTATGTGTGTATGAAAGAAAGTTAAGAGGTTAAGTATGAAATGTAAGAAGGTATTGTATGATTATGTGATTAACTAGAACTCACTCAGCGTAGCTGACTTTTAGTATGCACGCAGGTGAGTAGAATGAGGCAGGTAGCTTGAGGAGGACACATGGCAGAGTCGGACGAAGCTGGCATCTGAAGATATTGCTATGATGTTTTATTTTAAAAGACTATGTTTTGTTTTTAAATGACTATGAATGCCCGATAAGACAAGAATTATGGTTATGGAATGTAATGGTTTGAATGTTTTTAATGTTCCGCGAATGTTTTAATTAACTCTGATATTTAGAACTGCGTTTATGAGTAAATCCAACACGAAAGTAGGGCTACCGGTAACGGGGCCTTACATGGTTTGAGGATCGAGTATAATAAATCTTTTTTGTTTTGAATAAGTATGCATGTTACCCTCTAAGTATAAAAGTGAAAACGGGGATGAAATGTACTCACGTTAACTAAGTAACTTGAAAGATTAATTCGTGAATAATCGGAGATCGGTTTAACGAGCATGACCTATATTAAACGGGTCTTAGTTAGTAGGTAGTCTTGAAAAGGTTTAAAGTAAAATATATGACAAGTAACGTAAATAAATAAAGTATAGGGTTTAAAATATAAATATTTGATAAATTAAAGAAATGTTTCTTGAAAAAATAAGTTTACTCGAAATCGGGTCTTAATATTCCATTCATTAATATTACTCAACCTATGTTAAGTAACTATGTGGGTTATAATGCACTATTGCAAGACCCTTTGTTATATAAATACCAAAACGAGGTTTTAATCGAGTGTTCGGATTTGTCGATTCGAGTCTTGATAATTAACAAAACTCAAAGTCAACTTTCCAAAGTGATAAATGTTATTAGATAACTCAATAAAAATCAAAAGACTTAATCAAGTATATAGTTCTATTGTGAAGAACCTTAACGTCCGTTAAGCGAGTATTTGGTCCAAACTTATTATAAGATCAAGTTGGATTCCGACAAACCAAGTATGTTGAGAAAATAATTTAAAATTAGTTTAAAATACATTCTTGAAGAAAATATGAGTTTCGGTGGCCCAAAACACACTTGTGTGTCTTAAGTGAGTGAGCTCGGTTTAGTTCGGTCCTTGACTCGGAATCATACAGAGGATGGTTTCCACATACCCAAATACCATAGAACTATAAAAATGATTTTAGAAGTTATAATATTCAAATCTTACATAAACATGTTTATTTAACTATTTAAACAAAACTAGTAAACAAGAGTTCAGTTTTGGTTCGGTTCTCAACTCGGGATAAAAATCAAGGCTAGTGACTTCATATCCAATACCATGGAACTCATTTAACATGACTTAGAAACTAAACTACTTATACTTTAAACAAGACTAGTAAGCATTAAAGGAAATCTATATCTATATTCTCTAATAAAAAACTACAAGTTTTGCCACTTGTCACTCTTACATTAAACCTCACCATTTTAACAAATTTATTAGGGTTATTGGTTTTAAATATTCCAAACTTTGACTCATTGGTAGATAACACTCCCAACTTACGAAATGTTTTCCAACACTTCCAACTTTTAACTCATTGGCAGAGCGTCTCTTTCTCTCTCTATGATTGAAATCTTTCTCTCTCTGGTATGTTTTATGTTTCATATTTAAGTTTAAATAAATAAATTCCTTTTTCAACCCCTCAACTAATTTGAATGAAATTTTTTTGTCCAAAAGACTAACGAGATTAGTGTTCCGTTAGACGGGGAGTGGTACAGGAAAATATGGTGAAATTTAGGAGTGGTGGACAACAAGTCGAAAGTTGGAAGTGTTATCTACCAATGAGTCAAAGTTGAGGGAATTAAAAACCAATATCCCAATTTATAATAGTAAAATAATAGTTATCATTCTTAAAATATATGCTTCAAAATTTTTTAATTTAATATTTACTTCCTCTTTTTTTTCAAAAATTTTATATTTATAATCTCTTACTTTAGAATTGTTTTAAAGACTATTGTACAAGAACTGTATTAATAGTGTTTAACGAGTTTATTGTTTATTGTATATTGATTATTTATTAAATATTGTATTTTCAAGAACTACCCGTGTAATACACGGGCCTCAAACTAGTATAGTATAATCAAGGACTATAATTAGCCTCCATGTAGCCTTGCCTTATAGCGTATCACCTCACCCGACCATGGCCGGAGAAGGTGAAAGCCGAAGGAAACAAGGGTTGAATATTATATATATGTGTGTGTGTGTGTGTGTGTGTGTTGTACCACAAGCTTCAATTAGTAAGTAACAAAACAAAATTAAAGAATGATTCTTGTTTGATTATTAAGAAACCTTGAAGAGATGAAGTTGTGTTCTTTGTTTGGGAGAGAAAAGAAGTGAATGAACAACGTTGAAATGAAGAAGATAAGCATGTTTATATATGGAAAGAGTGAAGGGTTGGTTATAAAGGTTCTTTTTTAAGGTTTGCATGTAAATGGGTATGTTTAAATGGTCAAATAATGCATAAACAAACAAACAAAATGAGTTGGATCTGCAGGTACGGCTAGGCGTTGCGCGGCCACCATGGAAAGGGGCGGTCGCGCGGCGCGGCACCCCTAGGGGGGGGGGGTTGTTTCCAGCTTTTGATAATTGACGATTTAGGCCCCCGAAGTTCGTTTTAAGTCGTTTTAGCCATAAATAGGTGTTTTAACGTACCGAAAGAGAAGCTTTCTTGACCCGACATTTGAGTAACATAAACGAACATAAAGTCCAATATTTCATTAATGACAACGGATCCGAAAGATCAAAACGGTTCGGGTTTACGATACAAATACAAATACAAGATAATCCGAAATTGACAAATGTTACATTGGTAAAGTCTCACCACGCTACTACAAACAAAATAAAGATATTGCGACGAATTATTTCATTGCAAGATTAGCGACAATTTTAAATCTCATCAACAACAATTGTGACGAATTTACGACAAGTTATGTTGTAATTTTAAACCCAAAAAACCATTAGATGTACTATTTTCTTAAACTGACGATAGATGTTCTGTAAAAAAAATAAACAAAGACCGTTCATCACAGAATTTATTTAAGTTTAAGCAATGAAAAATGTGGTCGATAATTGTCAAAAAGGATTATCTTATCTGTGAAAGAAATTCATTTATATGTGGGGAAAAACTAAACTATAACCAAAAAACAAATCGTTAATCAAACACTTTTTTCAAAATGAATCACATGGCAATAACAAATGTCATTTTCATTACACATTCCAAAACTAATCACTTGGCCGTCTCTAAGACTATGCATAGTCAAAACTATATACTGGGCGTTTTGCCCTACATGCCGTCCGATTAACATTTCAAAGTTTTACAAAAATAACTAATGGTGTTCAAAACTCTCCTTATAACTCTACATCAATTTTTACTTAATCATTTTACTCTTTTTTTGCTTTTAAAATTTTTTTATTAAAAAAATTAAACAAAGAATATTCTAATAATAAAATAATATTATATTAAAATAACTTATTCAAAATATTAACTCAAGAGTGAGAAGTTAAACATTTAAACAGGTTCGTCTACACGATACCCACTTATTTACTATTTTACCCTTGTAACCATAACTATATATATCATGTTATAAAATCCTAGCTAGCCTGACTTCAACTTCTTTTGGATTAGACTTGTTCATCACATATCTCCTCCTTCTTCATCACATTTTAACGCCATCTTTCTTGATCTGATTTTTAGTTTCTTGTTCTTGAGAAGCATAAAAAAGAGTAAGATAAAGAGGAGAGGGAGAGCACGACGGGGAGTGAAGGCGGCGTTTCCCAAAACGCAAAACGCACCCTTCTCCAATGTAGTGTACACAGCGTTTATCCACATAACGCCATGCCAAGCCGCCCAATTACGCTCGGTCTAACAAATGTCACATTTGTTCGTAGCTACCCTAACATATATATATGCCAACAAGGCAACAAAAAATAAGAATTATATATTTTTTAATAAGTTATAAAATTGTATGATGAGTGATGACATCGAATGATCCAAAATTTTCAATTTTTTTTTTTTTTGCACTTTCCTACTTTCCTAAGATTAATACGAGAAAAATGTCTACCTAAGTATATGATTAAGGTATCATACGCGAACGTATAAAATTATTTCGTTGACTTGTCATACATAAGTCAAAGGGAAAATCTCTAAAATGACCCATTTATAGAATGTGGTTCCAAGTTTGTCCCCCCAAATTCAAGTTTCCAACTTTGCCCTTTTGGTATCTCGTCGCCGGCGACATGTTAGCGAACACTGACGATGTGTTAACATAACATATGGTTGACAATGTGTTATGTTGCTAACATATGGTAGCAGCGATGCGTTAATGTTTAAAGTATGGGTTCCACGATGCGTTAGTTGATAACGCATCGCTGCTACCCTATGTTAGCAACATAAACGTATCGCCAACCCTATGTTATGTCAACAAGTCGCCGACGATGCGCTTATGTTGCTAACATAACATAGGGTTAACGATGCGTTTATGTTGCTAACATAGGGTAGCCTGCTTTAAACATTAACGCATCGCTGCTACCCTATGTTAGCAACATAACGCATTGTCAACACTATGTTATGTTAACACATCGTCAGTGTTCGCTAACATGTCGCCGGCGACGAGATACCAAAGAGACAAAGTTGAAAACTTGAATTTAAGAGGACAAACTTGGAACCACATTCTATAAATGAGCTATTTTAGTAATTTTCCCTAAGTCAAATACTATAATGGGAGTCTTGAATGATTAATCCAAAGGCTTTATGAGATATTAATGCATACCTATCTCAAAACTTCACTAATTAAATATTAAATAACTATTTTGATCATTCCGTGCTACAGGAGTTTATTTAAAGTTTTGTATTTAATCGTTTTGCTATTTTATGATAATTTGTTTTATTTTTTAACGTAGTTTTCTTCTAATTTAATACATATATATTAGTTTGTTATTATATTTTTTAACGTTTGGGTTTTATTAGTTGAGATGTTTAGGTTTTTTAGATTTTTAACAAACAAACATAAACGAACACGAGCATGTTGGTTTTTTTAAATGTACAAACATGAACACACATATTTGTCTAATGAAAATGGGCGTTGATGTAGTTGACGATGGTGGGTAGTATCGGAAGTTAACCGACGATGAGATGATAGACCAGCTACGGAGAACATGCAAAGCAGATAAATTAAATTAGGGTTTGATGATGAAGGTGTTTATCAATAAATGAGATCTTATAACCCATTTGAGGGCTATTAGAGTTTGGTAAGACCCATAACCCGTGAAAATTATTCTTTGATGATTAAGGAGTTATTTTACAAATAAATGAGATTTAATAACCCGTTTAAGGCTTATCCGGGTTTGGTGATGCCTATGACCCGCGAAAATTATTTGATTATAAAATAGTTTTACAAATAAAAGAGATGTTATATCCCATTTAAAGACTATCCGGGTTTGGTGAGACCAATGCCCGTGAATTCGAATCAAATGCATGAGAAACCTCCATTTATAAATCAAGCAATCTGGTGGCTCTAGAGAATGGAGGGAACAACCTGAGAGCGACACATAGGATCTTATGGTAGACAATTATATAGATAATTAGATTAATCAAAAATAGTTTTCTCAAGTTATATGACAGACTTGTATACATTTATTATGTTTGGGGTGTCACGTGATGCGATAGAAACCACAAGCAATAACATAGACACTTGTGAAGTATCATGCAGATACGAAAGTTTAATAAAAATTGATAACAAAATAAATATGAAATTATATATAACATAAAAACGATTTTGATAATTTAGTTAGACAAGAAATTGATTATTTGCATAAGTAGATTTTCAAAGGAATATCGTTATTAATTGTAATAACTATAAAATTAAAGTTGTAGTATAACTGTATTTCTAACATAAAAACGATTTTGATAATTTAGTTAGACAAGAAATTGATTATTTGCATAAGTAGATTTTCAAAGGAATATCGTTATTAATTGTAATAACTATAAAATTAAAGTTGTAGTATAACTGTATTTCTAATCAATATTATTTAGTTGTTTGTATTTAATCAAACATTTTATATGTGTCAAATATAACTAATTTAATGAAACTAATAATAGACCATATGTCCCCTCAAACTCTAATGTAAAAACAAAATCGCGTCATTCTCAAATAAATTATACAGAGTAGTCAAAACTCTTTATATAGAGACGTTGTGTGACACGTGACGATCCAGTTAGCAATAGAGGATTTTATAAAAAGTAATTCAACTATTCAAGGAATAGAAATTAATATCCACTCAAGTTTCATTGTCAAGTACCCCTAAAAGTAAAAACTCCTACAAAACAAATTCCAAAAATTTAATAAATAATAAAGTAATTTTTAAGTTATGGTTCTTTTAATATTATTATACTAGTTCTTATCCTTTGTATTAGGAGGGGTGTTTTTCATATCCGTTTATAATATTTATATATATTTTTTGGATTTTAATTTTATTTATTGTACGGAAGTTA
>NW_027504300.1:0-29715 GCF_021521415.1 Bidens hawaiensis | reverse complement strand
TCTTCCTTTATTTAATATTATAATATTTTAGGATGTTACATTCATCATTTACATAATAAACAAGTCACATCATAACATTCATACACACTAATAATCACCTGGGAATCATTCTCCTTGGCGATATGTGCAATATCCGACGATCGTTCATGCATCGACAAGCATTCATTCATAACCTCAATATAATAACTAACTCGTATATCATTTATAGCATACACTCACCACTTATGGTAAGTGTATTTGCACTTCACATTGAGTATGCATACAGCCCTGAAAATATAATAAGGAAATGGGGCTAGAAACTCACGTGTATCCTACTCTGATGACAGTTATGTCCTTGGTAGGTGTGACTAACTGTGTAATATGGCACATTAATCAATTAGTACTTCTAGAGTTCGTTTACTTCCTTGGCTTTTCTTTCCAAGTCCTACTCTTTTTAAACGTTACCTTTTATTATTAAGTGGTTCCTTGTCCTTGACATATTTACCGTGCCGGTCCATATTCCTCGCTCACATACGTATACGTCATACATATATGTTATATATATATATATATATGGCATACATACATACACGTCAAGTACATACATGTTACATATATACATATACGTTATATACATATATGGTGTACACATACACGTTACGTACATACATATACGGTATACACACATATATACGCTATACATATAGATACATATACGGCTTTTCATACATACACACTTATACGGGCATTCTTACCCGCATAAACACTTATATGCACGTACATATACGCATATACACTTATACGCATATGCCTATACACTTATACGCATGTACAAATATGCATATACACTTATACGGACATACATATACGCGTAAACACTTATACGGACAAATGTATACGTACGCCCATACACTTATACGGACATACATACACACATATACACTTATACATTTGACGTATACTTACACGACCATGTACTTATGCGTTGGCATACACTTATACGGCCATACTTACACGGCCGTATACTTATACGCCCATACGCGCAGACCAGCTTTCTCTTAACGGGTTTTTGGGGTTTTTCTTCCATTCTGGCACCGTTAGCCCCCGTTAACCACCATGGTTGGTCGGGGTTTGATCGTTTATGGCCTAGGTAGCTTTGGGGTGTCTAGATCTTAGCTAAGGTGGCCCTTAAGCTCGTTTTGATTGATTAAACACATGAATAAAGCTAGATCTAGATTCAAACGGCTCATACGGCATCACGGGGCTGCGGTGTCGGGTTCTACAATGTTGGTACAGCTGAGATAAATCATTTCTTACCTTCGGCTGGTCTCAGATTGTTGAATATAGTAGAGTTGAGAGTGTGTACCTTAAGTGTGTGTTTTTGATGGTGTAGGCTATGGTGTAGAAATGGATGGAAATGAAAAGGATTATGGTTTAAGGGGTATTTATACAGCCCATGAACCTTAGGCCATCTTTCCTTTTTAGTCCATATTTATTCTATCTATCCAAGCTCGCTACCCCTTTATCTTTATTATTATTTTATTATTATTCCACTAACTCAATTAATTCCCCCGACGCAAATAATATATTAAATATTATTCTAGAAATTTCGGGATGTTACATGACCTGAACAGCTTAGGGTTTAGGCGGAACTAATCTGATAATCCTTAACGTTTTTGTGGTGGTCGCCGGTTGTGATTCCCTGTGACGATTGTGGCTGTCCATGAGTTAGACTGCCTATGTGGCATCAAACTTCTCTTTTATTCTATAGTTATAATCTAGTGTTTTTTTGTATTGTTACTTGCTTTTAGCGTAGTTGCTTGAATATTTGTGTAATGATGCTTGATGCTTTTTTCGCATTATGTATGTTGATTTGAAGTTGCATTTGTCGGACAAGATCGATTATTAAGCCAAGTTGCCACTGTGATTTAGTTAGAATTTTTAAGTTATATTTTTTCTTTGTACCTGAAGAGGTAGGTCCCAGCAGAGCCCAGTTGGACCCGCAAGACTCACCTTGAATAGGGACTTCTGCGCAATAACCAACTGCTCCAGCAGGGCCCACCATGCTCAGAGAGCCTTACGCGCAGTACGCCAGCTGTACCCGCAGGGAAAGCCTCCCAATGGCGAAGTACCCCGCCTGTTCCTGCAGCTGCGGATACAAGCCATCAGGGAAGGCTACCCGCACTAACAGCAAGGCTACACGCACAAGGCATTCGCTACTTCAGTAGTCACATGAAGGAATGAGCAAGGCGGGAATACTCCCGCCTAAATGAGCCAGTCCGTATGCTTCTGGAAGGTCTTTCGTACTATACCTACTAAGGTATGGGCGGAGCAGACAATTTGACCAGAAGCAGCCCATGAACCAATCACAGGGTGACAGCTCACCGACAACAATACGAGGAGGAGCACCCTCTAGTACTGTTTGTCACTATTAGCCGCTGCCTACTCACCAACCCTTATGAGGGGACGTGCGCAGCCTACAGTTGGTGGAACAGTGCGCAGCCGGCAGTAAAGGAACAGTATACAGCCGACCTTTACTGTTGGCCGTAGCCTACCCACCAACCAGCATAGCCTGTGCGTAGTCCACTGTTGGTAGAACAGGAATACTATTCAGCCGGCTGTACCTTCTAGGAAACCTACCTTCGGCTATAAATACTCCAACACCTTGGAATGGTAAGGACATCATCTGATATCTCAATCTTATCTAGCAATCTCTTAATATACACTTATATTCAGAGCAATCTAGTCTGATTCTCACGCCGGAGGGTGGTCACAAGGAGGAACCCCCCCCCCTTCTCAGTGACGAGCTTACGGTGTATGTTTTGCAGGTCCCCTGAAGAACAACCTTCTCTGCTGGACCTCATCCTCGTGGGAAACATTACTTAACCCCCAGATTATCTATAATCTGCCTGTGGGTTCACTTAGTGTTTCTTCATTGGCGCCATCCGTGCATAAAAGCTAGAACTAATTTAGTTTTTTCAAAATTTCTGAAGAAATGGTTAACGTTACTCCGGTCCCAAGGCCAGTAACCGACCAAGAAACCCCGGTAACCACAACCCCAGCAACTGGGGGGAACACCGGCGGTTATACAAATCTTACGAACACTACCCCGACTACCCAAGCGGGGGCAAGTGCAGTAAATATTCCACTGGGGTTCACTGATGCCCAGTTGGAAAAACGAACGAGGGCCCCTCGCCAAACACTAGATCAAGTGAAGGCGTGGGCCGAAGCACGTCAAAGAGAGTTCCAAGCTGAATTGGATGAACGCTTGCGTTCAGTTCAACAGGCTGACGAATTCGGCAGTACTCGCCAACAGCTCAATATGAACAGCGAGTGCGAGTACTCAGACGAGGAGAGAGAAGAATCCGATACCGACGCAAACCCTCGCCATAAGGCGAAAGGGAAGCGTAAGGAAACGGACTTCCAGCCGAAAAGGAATTTTGGGGAAGCTTTTAAACCAACGAATGCAGAGAGAAACCCGCGTGACTTCTCCAAAACCTTTAGGCCAACTGCTACAAATGCAGGAAAGTCAAAGTTCGCAAGGGACATTGCGGAAGCAATCGCCCCGAGAAGTGCCAAACAAATGTCCAACATTGGCACTTATGATGGTCTATCCGACCCAGACGACCACTTGAACAGATTCATTGCGGGGGCAACCGTCAGTAACTGGACGGAACCCACGTGGTGTTATATGTTCCAGATGACTCTGGTTGGAGCGGCCAGGGCATGGTTCGATCGTTTACCGGTCCACCACATATATGACTGGGCGGACTTTCAAAACAAGTTCAGCCAGCACTTCAGCCAACAGAGGAAATATACTGAAGAACAGTGGACGATCCTCAACTGCGTTAGAGAGGAGGATGAATCTTTATTAGACTTCATCACCCGCTTCAACTCCAAAAAGCTAAGTCTCGGCAACATAAGTGAAGATCTTGTTCGCGCCGCTTTCATCCAAGGCGCCGAATACCCGGAGCTTATCCGCACATTGACGGGTAAGGATGGCATGCCATCAACATGGGATGCCATCATGACGGCGGCCAAGCGCTTTGCCGAGACGGAGAAGCAACTGGGAAGGGATCTTCCCCAGAGTACACACCTCTACACGCAGAGGACAAGAGAGAACAATGTCCGGATCGCCCGGCAGAACAAAAAGAGGAAGCTAGGTATCTGGCAGTCAAGGGTAAACTTTGACACCTCATCCAGCTCTCACCCTCTTGTTGGCGGAAGAAATCACACACACCCTTCAAGCCAAAAGCACCGGTGGACGCCACTCACCAAAAGCGTCACGGAGATATTTACCACTGAAAAGCTACCATGGCCAAAAGATCCAGTGATCCGGCACCGACCTAATGCGGATCAGAGCAAATCCTGTGACTTCCACGGGACAAAAGGTCATGGTACGGAAGAGTGTACATCCTTGAAGGATATTGTTGAAACATTCGTCAAGGATGGAAGACTGGCACACCTGGTGGCATCAATCAAGAAGGGAGGACGGAACGACAACCGGTACCGAGGCAACGGACGAAAGCCCGTTGACATCAGCATCAACATGGTTCATGGTAACATCAGAGGAAGAAAAAGGCGAACGCCAGAACCATGTGCGTGGAAGGAAGCTGAGGTGCGCTTCCCGCGAGTGCCAGGAGGACCCAGCAAAGAAGGCCCTATCGTCATCAAAAGCCAGCTGGGGCACTACATCACTTCTCGCACTCTTGCTGACAACGACGCCTCGTCAACGATGATGTACAGGCAGTTCTTCGACAAGCTAGATGACGAAGACAAGGAACGCCTGGAAACGATCTGCGCCTCGATGGAAGGGTTTGATGGCAGCACAAACACCCCCCTGGGTATCCTATCTTTCCCCGTCACTCTTACAGATGGGAAACACTCCCGCACAGAGGATGTGGACTTTGTCGTGATGAGGAAGCCACACCACACATACGACATTCTCTTCGGGAGAGACGGGATGGCAAGATTCAACGCCGTGGTATCCTCAGTCCACGGCATGATGGGATGGCCAACAGCTGAGGGTGTAGCGATGATCACCGGCATTCCCCAGGTATGCATCGCATCTGTCTCATCTAAACCCAAACCAAAGATGGCTAAACCAACCATCACCGAACCAGAAAGATGGGCCTTCAACGGCAAGTACCCGGACCAGGCCGTCTCCATTGGCCCAACAATTGTTGATCCCACACGCACCTTACTCAAGCGTTTACTACAAAAGAACGCTGACATCTTCGCTTGGACACCAGCTGACATGACTGGTGTACCCCGAAGTAAGGCAGAGCATAAGCTCAAATGCGATCCGGCTGTTACGCCGATCGTACAAAAGCGCAGAGTAATGGGGCCAGAACAAACTAACCGTGTAGAACCCAAATCAAGGAGCTCCTTGACGCAGGCATCGTACGCGTTAGTAGATATCAAACTTGGGTTGCAAATCCCGTTATGGTACCGAAGAATAACAAACAATGGCGCATGTGCATAGATTTCAAAGACTTGAACAAAGCATGCCCCAAAGATTGTTATCCGTTACCTGAAATTGATCTTAAGGTGGACTCGTTGGCACCATTCCGCCTTAAATGCTTCCTGGACGCGTATAAGGGGTACCATCAAATCCACATGGCCATTGATGATCAGGACAAAACCGCTTTTCGGACGCCCGATGGTACATTTTGTTACCAAATGATGCCATTCGGACTTAAGAATGCCGGGTCCACATACCAACGCCTAATGGACAACCAGTTTCATACCCAAATTGGGAGGAACTTGGAAGTCTACATGGATGACTTGGTCATCAAAAGCCCCGACCCAGAAGCGATGTTGAAAGACATCGAAGAAACTTTCAACACGCTCAGGAAGATAAACATGAAGCTCAACCCGAGCAAGTGTGCCTTTGGAATGGAAGAAGGGAAGTTCTTGGGGGTCATCGTCACTAAAGATGGCTTCAGAGCGAACCCTGAAAAGGTTGAAGCCATTATCAAAATGGAATCACCTACTACCATCAAACAGGCTCAGACACTGAATGGACGACTAGTGGCACTTAATCGCTTTTTGGCAAACCACGCGGATAAGTCGTTTCCCTTCGTGTCAAAGTTGAGAAACTGTTTAAAGAAAACGCACTTCCGCTGGACACCAGAAGCGGAAGCAGCTTTTCAGGAGATTCGGTCACGCTTGATCGAACTCCCAACACTCACAGCACCAGAAGCAGGAGAGGAGTTAATCCTATACCTTTCCGCAACAGATAGAGCAACCGGGGCAGTCCTGCTAGTAGAGCGAAAAGGCATCTAGATGCCAATCTATTATGTCAGCCGTATCCTAACAGACGTAGAAACCCGGTACTCTACCCTCGAAAAATTAGTCTTAGCACTTATACACGCTTCACGCAGGTTAAGACGATATTTCCAGGGTCACCCAATCACCATTCTCTCCAACTTCAAACTTGCAAACGTTCTAGGCAAACCCGAGTTATCGGGACGCCTAGCCAAATGGGCAATTGAGTTGGGAGAATACGCGATAAAGTATAAGCCAAGACCAGCCATAAAAGGCCAGGTTCTGGCCGACTTTATTGCAGAAGTGCCTGCATCGCGGGAAAAAGAGTGCCAGGAAGAGGCTCCACCCTCTCCAGCACAAGACATCAATGATGTCTGGCGACTCTACACTGATGGGGCAGCCAATAACGAGGGTTCAGGCGCAGGGCTAAAGCTAACCAACCCAGCGGGCCAAGAATACACTTACGCTATTCGACTGGATTTTCCAAGTACGAATAACGAAGCCGAGTATGAGGCATTCTTGGCTGGGCTGAGAATTGCGCGTAAGATGGGAGTGAAAAACTTGGAAGCCCACGTGGATTCCATGTTAGTAGCCAATCAAATCAACGGGACGTACACGGCCGTGAAGGACACAATGGCCCTGTACCTCGCACAAGCAAAATCCCTTATGCGCGATTTCAATGACTGCAAAGTCATACACGTCAAGCGAAGTGAAAACAAATCTGCGGATGCGTTAAGCAAGCTTGCATCATTAGCCTTCACCCACTTAGGAAAAGATATCCGCATTGAACTCCTCGAGACACCTTCGGTCCCGCACAAGGAAATTTGTGTCATCCAAACCGGCACGGAAACGTGGATGACACCAATAATAAAATACCTTGCTGCAGGTACACTACCAGAATCCAAAACACAGGCAAGAAAACTACGCTGTAAAGCACTGAATTATCAACTCATCGATGACATCCTTTACAGACGTAACTTTCTTGGCCCACTCTTAAGATGCGTGGACAACCAAGATGCTGACTACCTCCTAAGGGAAGTACACGAAGGCATCTGTGGAGTACACGCAGGTCCCCGCGCTGTTGTAGCTAAGCTAAACAACGCGGGATACTTTTGGCCGGGGATGCATACGGATGCACTGGCATACATCAGAAAATGCAGGTCTTGCCAGCTTTACGCACCCAACACGCACCGCCCGAAGAATGAACTTGTTCCAGTCACTTCTTCATGGCCATTTCAGAAGTGGGCCATCGATGTGACAGGCCCATTTCCTACAGCAGCAGGAAATGTTCAGTTCCTAGTGGTAGCCATCGACTACTTCACCAAGTGGATAGAAGCAAAACCCTTAGCCCAAACAACCGCGAAACATATCAAAAAATTTATTTGGGAATTTATTATTTGTCGTTTTGGACTTCCACAGAATCTGGTGAGCGATAACGGCACCAACTTTGCTGACAAGAAGCTACAACAGTGGCTGAAAGAACTTCAAATCACCCACACCTTTACCTCAGTGGCACACCCGCAAGGTAATGGTGAGGTGGAAAGAGCAAATAAGAGCATCGTCGAAGGCATAAAGAAAAGACTCGTCGAAGGCATAAAGAAAAGACTCTTGGAACACAGATCCGGCTGGGTGGACGAGCTTCCGCACGTCCTTTGGGCAAACAGAACGCTGAAGAAGGCCAGTACGAGAGAAACCCCGTTCAGTCTCACTTATGGCACTGAAGCTATGGTCCCAGTCGAAATCGGTTTACCCTCACCAAGGGTCTTGATTCAGCCAGAAGACAATGATGCGGAAAGACGGTTGGACCTTATGCTAACCGAGGAACGCAGAGACTTAGCCGCAGTGCGTGAGGAGAACTACAAGCGACAAATGCAAAAGTACTACAACACGCGGGTAAAACTCTGCAACTTCAATGTAGGAGACTACATACTGCGTAACAACGAGGCTTCGAACCAAGAACGCCCAGGAAAGCTGGCCCCGGTCTGGGAAGGGCCATACATTATCAAAGAAGTCCTGGGAAAGGGCGCATACCGGATCGAAAGGCTCGATGGCACTCCCATCCCAAGAACATGGAACGGAGCTCAATTACGCAAATGTTATATGTAGATCAATTCCAAACTTGTAAAGAAAAGGCCTAGAGCCACTTCTAATGGAAATGATTCTCCTTTCACAATGTGTTGATAGCCTTACCTTTATACTTATGAACTTCCCACACTGGTGCCGGTATTCACCGCATAAATGGGGGAAGAAGTAAGTCGTTACGTGTGGAAGGCGGCAAAACCCGCATAAACACAACGCTATAAATAAGGAAAACCTACACGCAGGTCAGATGTAAGTAAAGTTTAGCCATCCTTGTAAGTGCAAGTGACGGTCTTACCCGCACAATCACGAGAAAGGAAGCAAAACTTCAACCTATCTACCACGTTCAAAGGTTAACTTATTCTGAACACTTAGAAAATTTCAAAGGAAAAGATGAGGAAAACTTCCACGCAGGTCAGATATAAGTAAAGTTAAGCCATCCTACTAAGTGTAAGTGACGGTCATACCCGCACAATCATGAAAGAGGAAGCGAAACAAACTTATAATTTACCACGTTAAAAAGTTAACTTATCTAAGTACTAAAGAAATTACTAAGTTAGATCAAAACATGCGTAAAATAAACAAGGCAAAGAACAAACACAATCTTTATTTCATCAAATTCAAATATTACAAAGCTATACAAAAGCAAAAATCTACGCTAATGGTGGAAAGGGATCTTCAGAATCAAGCTTCAGGACCACTTCCACTTGGACCCGCTCCATCAGTAGAGCGTGGTGGTTCAAGGAAGGCTTTAAGAATAGCTAGCCCATCATCAGCAGCAGCGACTTCGTTCACCTTCTCCACCACAGGATGCGAGAAGGCGGCATACTGGTTCACTGCTTGGTCGTAAACAGCTTCAGTATCCACATCGTACAAAGGGAAGTTGGAAGGCGGGATGCCTTTCTCAACGAACCCTAGACCAAGCAGGAAGCCGGCCTTTTCCCCATCCTCATGAGAAGCGTTGAGGGCTGCGCTCATAGCATCGTCATAAGACGTCTCTGAGAAGACCCGATGCACAACCTACAAAGAAAAAATACAAGTATCAGAACCTTTTCTATTTATAAAGAAAAGCGTGAAGACATGAAGCTAGACTTACCCGAGACAACGCTTCTCGAAGAAGCCATTCCTTGGCAACCAGAGCTTCTTGGAGGGCGGCTTGAGCTTGGGTACAGGCGCGTTCGGCTACACTTTTGTTAAGGTTGGCAAGCAACACTTCCTTTGCAGCAGCCTCTTCGACGCCCTTTAGCTTCCGCTCAGTATGGTCAAGCACGCCCCTCTGGTCCAGGATCTCTTGGAGCTTCTTCGCGTCCTCCATCGCCAAAGCATCATGAGCCTGCTGGAGAGCCTCTAATTTGGCTTTAAGCTCTTCATTCTCCACGCATAGAGGCTCGGCAACAGCTTCAGCCTTGGTGGCCCTTTCAGTCGCGTTCCTAGCAGTCTCCTTAGCCAGCCGAAGCTGTTCATTAACAGCTTGGGCAGCCTTGGAGCGAGCCTCGAGACGGGCCTGAACCTCGACTTCAAGGGCCTTGAACGCCTTCTCCTTCTCCGCCGCCGCGGCGGAAAGCCTCCTATTCTCCTCCCGGACAGCCCGCGCCTGAGCTACTTCCTGAAGGCGAGCTGCTTTTAACTTATCGTTTTCACGACAAAGCAGCTCAACGCGCGGCTGCATCCGGGCCAGGAGAACCCGAAGCTCATTGCTTAGCCTACCCTCCTGGTAGCTAGCCATGGCTTCCCCCAACGCACCATTGGGAGCAGCGTGACGAGCCCACTCCACGCACTCCACAGGTGTGCGAAGGGTTGTTCCTCGGCGAATGTTCCATCGTGGAACATACACTTCATTGGAATCCGACACTGCAAAAAACAAACAGTTAGGAAAAGATGATTGAAAAATATAAAATAGGCCAAAAGAACCCTACGCACCTGTAGGGTCAATAACAGGCCGATAGCCGCCAAACCCATCACCTGAACCCAAGGGAAATCCATCCAATAGGTCAGGAAGATGGGAAGGTGGCAAGGTTTGGCGATACGCCCCATGCATACCTGAAGGATCGGCCGTCGTTGCCGATGACGGAGGAGGCATGGTGGCGGCCGCCGCGGTGGCCGCTGCAGAATCCGCAGCAATAGTAACCGCTGGCTCGGTGAAAGATGCTGTAAAAATAGCACTCACAGCCGGCGGTGACGTCATCACAGCTGGAACAGTCGGCTCAAAGGAGTGAGCGACTGAACCAGCGGATGCAGGCGCAGGCGCCTGGGTCGTCGCCTCAGGAAGGCTGACCAAGCCTACCGTCATTGGCGGAGAGGTACTCCTCTGCGCTCCACCCTGGAATGCGTCAACATCCACGCCTGCGTAAAGAAGACAAGTGTTAAAATGACATTAAACTATGAAGCTAAAGATAAAGGAAGTTTGTACTTACGGGTTTTCTTGAGCCTAAAGGTACGGAGAGGCGGGGACGAACCCGATGGAGCCGGCCTCTTCACGCCGGTCACCGTCGTCATCCTGGGCTCTTCGGTGACAGTTGTCACAGCCTCCGGAATGGTGATCTTATCACCACCGGGATTCCCCGCCACCTCTTCGCTCTCGGTCTCCGAGTCAGACCGAGGCGTTGGATCGGCTGTGGAGGCCACCTTCTCCTTCCCCTTCCCGCCGGCAGCCTTCTTCTTCCGCACCAACGGAGGACCATCTGCGGATTCCTCATCAGAACATACGATTAGTGGAATTCCAGCAGAGGTTTCAACATTGAGGGGTCGAGGGTCGAATAGCGCCTTACCTGGCCGACGGGAGCTAAGGATCTCATGGCCTTGCGGATAGACCTCCACGAACCGATCCGCCGTTTGTTCTAGGATGGGCAACTCGTTCTCGTCCAGAGCACGAGTACCCATCCGAGCAGGACCGTCAGCCTCCCGCGGGTTCAGGAGTGACTGCAAGTCGTTCCCCTCTGAAATAAACAGGAAAGAAGTTAGAAGAAATTCAGAATCAACAAAAAGAAATAAAGCATACCGTAAGGAACAGAGTTCGAACCGTATTCGAGGACGATCGGAATCTTTCGCGCATCCGCCTCCTTCCACACCCGGCTCATCCCCAACATCACCATCCCGGACTCCGCAAACCGGTAAACCGGAGATTGGACCCGGGATATCTTCGAAAACCATTCCGCCTCCTCGTAGTTGGAGGCGTGAAGGCTGGGAAGTACTTGCCCGTTCTTGAATTTCATGGCAATGGGGATGGCGCGAGCGGATATGAAGAAGAACTCCCGCTTCCACGCGCGAAGACTGCGCTCGGTTGCGCAAATCTTCAAACCCTTGATCCGGGTTATCAACGTGTACCACCCCTGGATGCACCTCCAAGTGTAGAAGGTCATCAGGCGGTCAACATAGGGCTCAATGCCCAAAATCCGGCACACCCACTCAAAGTGGCGAATCTTGGCGATCGCCATGGGGTGCAACTCGGTCAAATGAACACCGTGCCTCTCAAGGACACGGTAAACAAACTTTGTCAATGGGAACCTAAGATTCCCATAAACAAAGAATGCAGCATAAACCCCGATCTTGCCTCTGGGGGCATCGTACACCGTCTGATGGGGTTCAGGAAACTCAGGCTCGAGAGACTCGAGCATGAACTTCCTGACGACGTACCGATACAGATCGCCAGGCAGAGCACACTGGCACTCGCCAGCAGTACTCTTGTCGTCAGCTGTAGACTCGAGATCACGAGACATCTTGAAAAAGAAGAAAACGATTTCGGGAGAATGCTTGCCTGAAAAGGTGAGTATTCGCGCGGAAATCGCAAAGAAGATGAAGAGAAGAGTGAAAGTGTGGATTACAAAGAACCCTCTTCCCCTTTATATACTAATCGCAATTAATGCGATGAAATTAATGCGGAAGAGAGAGAAAACGAAGGTGCAATGAAACTATGACACGTGGCAAAAAGCAAGCTGGCAACAGCTGTTGACAGGACGCATACCATTAATTTCGCGGCCACGCGCCCGAAAAATCGCGCCCACGCGCCTGAAAAAGCGTCTGGAATGACCATGTACTGTCACGTCACCATAACTTCCTGCACGTCCTGACACAGTCAGAAGAAACCGTCGCACGACGTGTCAGAGGTTTGGACTGTTCTTATCCTTCCACCAACTCTTCGAATTTCAAAATTCAAAATTCAAAAAGATTCAAAAGTAAGCGGGAAAACACCCCTTACCTTGGCAACCAAGTAACTGTAAGACAGGTGCGGGTACAGTGTTAAGGCAAAACCCTTCACATACTTAGCACCTGCAAGGAATTGAAGCCAAGAATTCCTCGGCAACCAAGTAACCGTAAGACGGATGCGGGTACAGTGTTAAGGCAAAATCCTTCACATACTTAGCACCCGCAGGGAATTGACGCCAGGAATACCTTGGAAGTAAAGTAACCGTAAGACAAGTGCGGGTACAGTGTCAAGGCAAAACCCTTCACATACTTAGCACTCTGCAGGGAATTCAAACCAAGAAGGATCTTCTGGGCCATGCTGGCGGGAACGGGAATAACATCCCCGCATAACGGAAACGTCGAGAACTATATTGTTCGAAACTCCGTGATGGGATTGGTGGTTTTAGCATAATTGATCAGTATGTTGAAAACTACCAAAACCCCACGGAGAATCCACACAAGTGGGACTCAACGCTCCTGACGTACGAGGAGGTTACAAACCTACCCGCTTCACACCCAAAGATCAAGCAGAAAAGTCGGGAATTTCTGCGTGACATCAGGAAAACCGCGGGAAGAATCACCACGGAAAACCGAAAAACAACCCTTTTCAAAAAACTCCTTGCTAAGTCCAAAAGTTCACCTCACTTATTAATAATTCATGAGAAGAACATTGGACTGGGGGGACTTGAAGAGGTAGGTCCCAGCAGAGCCCAGTTGGACCCGCAAGACTCACCTTGAATAGGGACGTCTGCGCAATAACCAACTGCTCCAGCAGGGCCCACCATGCTCAGAGAGCCTTACGCGCAGTACGCCAGCTGTACCCGCAGGGAAAGCCTCCCAATGGCGAAGTACCCCGCCTGTTCCCGCAGCTGCGGATACAAGCCATCAGGGAAGGCTACCCGCACTAACAGCAAGGCTACACGCACAAGGCATTCGCTACTTCAGTAGTCACATGAAGAAATGAGCAAGGCGGGAATACTCCCGCCTAAATGAGCCAGTCCGTATGCTTCTGGAAGGTCTTTCGTACTATACCTACTAAGGTATAGGCGGAGCAGACAATTTGACCAGAAGCAGCCCATGAACCAATCACAGGGTGACAGCTCACCGACAACAATACGAGGAGGAGCACCCTCTAGTACTGTTTGTCACTATTAGCCGCTGCCTACTCACCAACCCTTACGAGGGGACGTGCGCAGCCTACAGTTGGTGGAACAGTGCGCAGCCGGCAGTAAATGAACAGTATACAGCCGACCTTTACTGTTGGCCGTAGCCTACCCACCAACCAGCATGGCCTGTGCGTAGTCCACTGTTGGTAGAACAGGAATACTATTCAGCCGGCTGTACCTTCTAGGAAACCTACCTTCGGCTATAAATACTCCAACACCTTGGAATGGTAAGGACATCATCTGATATCTCAATCTTATCTAGCAATCTCTTAATATACACTTATATTCAGAGCAATCTAGTCTGATTCTCACGCCGGAGGGTGGTCACAAGGAGGAACCCCCCCCCCCCCCTTCTCAGTGACGAGCTTACGGTGTCTGTTTTGCAGGTCCCCTGAAGAACAACCTTCTCTGCTGGACCTCATCCTCGTGGGAAACATTACTTAACCCCTAGATTATCTATAATCTGCCCGTGGGTTCACTTAGTGTTTCTTCAGTACCAAAAAATTATGATAAAGGTTGTATGTTTAACTTGCTAAAGCTTGTGTGTTTAATTATAATAAAGGTTGTGGAAATTATAGAATCTCACATGCGGCTGTGATGATGACTTTTAATTTTAACAAAGTTAAAGAGTTTTACGTGTCTTAGCAAGGCAACCGAGATGGCCGTGTGTTTGAACTTGCTTTCACATGGCAACTGGTGTATGTGCAGCCATGCCAGATCATGTCTCTTTCTTTGATTGTTTATAAATCTGAGCCTAATTATTGTTTCGTTGTCATTTTCCTTCGGTGGTTTTGCGGATTTATTCTATTGTAGGTGGGACTCAAACCTCCACTCTCTTTAGCAGAAGCGTGTCTACCATTTTATTCAGTTATGGTTTAGATGCAACATACATACGAATGATGCGTCGAACGACGAATCAGTTATCCTTTGATTATTATATGGCCCTCATTCTTTCAGCTTTGGGGAACGCAAAACGGACAACTGTAAATAGTACTAAAGTTGAGGAGTTAGAATATCTTAATCATGAACTGGAGGTTTTGCCAAGAAAACCGAGTCTGCGAAAAAAAGTTTAAAACATCATTTATGATACGTTGCAAGTCAATATTTGGGCAGCCTTCTAAAGTCGGGTTGTAATTTATATACTTTTCTTAATTTATATCGTTTGAGTACCATAGATAATTATAAATTGGATTTACATACATATTTTAATAGTTTCAGGAATGATGCAAGAATGATGCTAATAGTTCTAATTAACTGGTTACAAGTCTCGAATCAAACAACTGCTTTGATTCGGTTATTCCAGAAGACATTCGTTTTCGAAGGTTTGTTTTGACAATAGTTGATCATATATGTTTAGTAATGTTTATGCTCTTATATTTCCACAATTTATGGGTGTTCAGATTGTTTTTTCATTAGAGTTTATTATTGGAAACTGAAGATATATAATGACTATATGTTAGTGAAGGGACATATAAAAATAAGAATAAACAACATAATATTAGCTTTTGATAGCCAGCGTTAGTAATCTTATTTACATTTGTTGCCTAGCGTATCATGGCATACCAAATCACATTATGTCTTTAATGCTTTACCTACTTATTTAGCTACTAAGCCATCACATTATCGCTACTAATCCATCACATTATCCTGTTTAATGCTGATTACAAGGGTAATTCTGGTTCTTGAAACATAGATGTAGTAAAATAGTTTAAAATAGATCATATATTTTAGGCCATTATTTAAAGTGTGTGTTAATTGTAACGAGATTGAATCTGTACATAGTTAGTGAAGAATAAAGCCTCTAGCGTGACAATCTAATAATATAACTGAAAACTTAGTTTTATAAGTTCTTTGTTTTATTTAATAAATTTAAGGTGACTGATGCATAACATAGAATATGGGTCTTTGGGCAATACTGGAAGGGTGTCTACTAATTGCAAATGCATTTGCAATATTGAATGAAGGTCGTTTTGTAGCACCTAGAAGATGGAGCTTCCAAGAGTACTAAGGTATGAAGAGAAACTCCATTAAAGGACAGATCATTAATCAAATTTATGCAACTCAGTATTTGAGAGTTCTGTTGATTATTTACAACTCCCTCAACATTGTTGTAAAACTGGTTTCTGGATGATTACTCCATATAAGTCTATTATGTTATAAACCATCGCATATTCATAGTAAGTCTATTTTTGTTATTGATATTATGTCTGTTCTGCTTATCAGATCAACAAGTTTAAGCAGAACAAGGTTTTGGAATGACGGGGTTGCTGTTGGCTAATGGAAAAAAATGGTGAGAAAACACTTATGTGATGTAGTAGATTTTATTTTGAAGTATATGAACTTAGCTTATTAACATGATTTAAATATTGAATTAAGTGGCTTTGTGAAGTAAGGAAATTAGCAGCTTCAAGAATTGAACATTTGAACCCCAGCTTCAATATGTTTGTTATAAACATAAAAATTCTTTTGTAACACCTTTTCTATGTAAAGTTCACCTAAAGATGCCATCCACATTAGTCCATTTCAATTTTTATATATATTTTTTTGTTTTATAACGCATGAAACCGAAACCGACCAACACTTGCGTTTTACCACAATCCAGGTTTTACCGATTTGCCCGGCACGTTACGCCAGGTAAAACACTAGTTTACTCTAATTCTAAAGGTTTACACAACACATTTACAAGTTTGATAAAATTGCAAATATATTAATTATGCATAATTTGCATATACTATCTAATGAAATAAACAATAAAATTAACGTATTAGAAGTATATAAACAAACAACCGAGTTATCACTTTTTCATATAAAAAAACAAGAACAACGTAAACGGAGAAATTGGAGGGCAAATGTCTTGGGTTCACTTCTAACGTTCGAATTCTCTTACTCCCAGTGGGCCCCACGTAGTAACAGTATGGGCTAGGTATGGTCTGTAGTATGACAAAAATATTAAATATTAAAACGAATGTGTTAATTTAATAAATATATATAAACTGGCTCAACCTTTGCCTAACCACCGTGCACTCCACCAGATAAAGCCACTTTTAGGAGACTCAGTTTTTCACGTATATTTTTTAATATTCATTGACCAAACTTTCACCGTGTTTATAAGGTCAAACTTGAGAAAAAACAAGTAAAAGACTTATAATATGATAGAAAGATCAAGGAATGTGATTACTTATAAACATTTTTTCATGTTTTGAACCGAATATGATACTAGCTCATACACGTCTAAATATCTAAAACCGATCGTGTTTAAAAGTTATATCAAGAAACATCAATTTCAAGTTGGATTTTAGAATGAAATTAACTTCAATTTTATATTTCAATGTAAACACGAGAAATAGGAATCGAGCGAAGTTGTTAAATACGAGAAAGCTTGTTTTGAGAATCAATATGTGCGTTTCTCTTTTGCTTTTGAGACATTTGGTTTTCTAGCCCGAAGGTTTTCGATATTCTGAACAGGGTTCAACGGGCTGTGCATAGTAATTCTTCGGCCCCTAAGACCTAAAACTCTTTTTTAGTAGGACTGGTTTTATTATCCAAAAGGGGGTTACGACGTAAATTGTTGTCTATTTACATATCACTATGGAGGGATGAGCATTTTGTCCCATATACCCGTACTCGTACCCTTACATGTACCTGTATCCGTACCGATTTAGCTTATTCGGTACGGGTATTGGTACTCATTTTTGTTGAATTTTGGCACATGTACAATTGGGTACAAGTACGAGTACGGTATCGGTACATTTGATATTTTGTACCTGTTTGGAGTATATAAAGGTTTAATTGGTATTCTTCATATCTAATATATAAAATAAATTATTTAACCATGTTATTATTGAACAAGTACCAAACGTTTATTCAAATTAAATAATATAACATTCAAGACTCGAACCAACAAACAAATCACTTAAAGTCGGCGACCGAATTAGGGTTTTTCAATACTCTCTTATCATTAAATCGACGGGCAATATGGTACATGTACTAATTTGGTACGCGTCACGTACCTATGAAAGTATCGATACCCAAACTAATTCAGGTTGTTTGTTTCTTGTTCCGGTACCAGTTTCAAGATCGTCGAACATTTGGAAATAAAAAAGCAAAGTGGTACAAAAACGGGTATTGTACCGAAATACCCGTACCATACCTAAAAATTTGGTACGAGTATTGGTACGTGTTTTTATTGATTTTTGATACGAGTACAATCGGGCATTTATACGGGTACGGATACAGGTACTGTTCCACGCTGATCCCTATCACTATGTTGTAATTGTTTATGATGAAATGCAAAGGAGAATGGAATATGTATTGGAATTAGGGGCGGATCCAATGTTGGGTCAGGGAGCGCGTTTGCACCCACTCAAGTTCATAGTTTTCTTTATAAATTTGTAATATATTAGGTCCAAAAATCCAGGTGACCCATC
Organism: Bidens hawaiensis; assembly: GCF_021521415.1. Classification (NCBI taxonomy): domain Eukaryota; kingdom Viridiplantae; phylum Streptophyta; class Magnoliopsida; order Asterales; family Asteraceae; genus Bidens; species Bidens hawaiensis. Next base: position 11,612 of record NW_027504300.1, on the reverse strand, counting down.
CAAAAAAATTTTAGTGACCCATTCATAATTTTTTTAGTACCCAAACTTGACTTTTTAAATTTTAAGCCAAATTTAATTTTGTTATGAACAATAACAATTAACCCCATATTAGTTAATTGCTCAACCACTTTAATTGAAAATTTGAAATTAGTGGGGGGCGAATAGATTAGGGTGATGGCGGCTTCATATGTTGTCGATGACACTGATTATAGACCCAAAAGACAAGGTACAACATTATTATAATTTTGATTATTTCAACAATGTTGTCGGTATGGAAATTCAAGAATTTGGTGATCGTTTTAATGAGATTAATACGAATTTACTTCAAAACATGTTGGTTTTCAATCCGTATGATTCATTTTTCAAGTTTGATGCATCAAAGTTAATAAGATTGTATGAGTTTTATCTATATGATTTTGATATTAGGGAAAAATTGATCTTGCATTTCAACTTGGTTTGTACATTAATAGTGTGCGAAAAGATGAAAGATTTGCTAATCTGAAAGGTATTGCGGATCTTGCTAGAGTTATGATGGAAACGACGAAACATATCTCTTTTCATTTGGTTTATCGATTACTAAAGCTAACATTAGTTTTGCCTATAGCAACCGTAACGGTTGAGAGATGTTTTTCGGTAATGAAGACCCTAAAGACAAATTTACATAATCGAATTGGTGAATATTTTTTGAATGCTTGTGTAATTTGTAGTGTTGAAAAAGAAGCACTTTAAGTGTTACGAATGAAACTGTAATTGACCGTTTTCAAAAGATGAAATCACGTATAGGTCAATTGTAATATGTATTTTGTTTATCTTTAATGAAATTTATTGTTTACATTTCTATACGTAGTTTGTTTAATATAATTTTTTTACTCAACCTGTTTCGGTTTGACCCGACCCATTTTGGTTTAACTTGTTTTAGTTTGAATTGACGAGTTCTAGGTTGAACTTTTTTTTGCACCCACTAGCTAAATTTTCTGGATTCCCAACTGATTTGAAAAATAATCATATGTCTTATTGAACTTCTTGTGTGTATAGTCATTGTTTTGTTAAGAAGTATTTCAAATACTAAAGCATATTTCACTTAATCAAGAGGTTTAAACTTTCAATTTTTATGATATCAATGTATCAAAGAGCCAAATGATAAGCATTTAACAAAGTTCAAAGTTGAGGAACTAATTATGTACAACAAAGAAACTGCAAGGAGATATTATAGCAAGCTTTAAGAATACAAGGTTTGTTAGTCTGTTTATCCAAAGACGTCAAAATAACCTCAAAAGATGACCGTTACATATGATTGAGCTTGTAAGTTATAACACCAAATTTTAATCCCCTACACCATCCATCATCCACACAAATTCCCTGGATCTACGTACAACAAATATTCGTTACTATATATACACACTACACAACCACCCTTTTAAGTTGCAAACACTTCTTTAATGGCTGCCTACATTCTCTACTTCTTATTCTTGTTCTTCTTCACTGCCACGTCAACAAACTCAACCTCTAAACATGGCCACAAATGGGTGGGACCCTGTGGTCACCGCAATATCACGGTCGACGTTAATGGGAACGGCGATTACATGACGGTTCAGGATGCCGTGGACTCCGTTTCTTCAAATAACCGGAAGAATATCCTCATTCGTATTTCTGCGGGCACTTACATGTACGTATTAAAAGTTACAAATAAAACTGCAAATAAGAAAGCTAGCGTTAATAGTATTAATTATACTAACGTTAGTTAGTTAGTTAGTAGTAGAGTAATTATTACTCTATAGTTTATGAAGTGAGATTGAGTATTTATTATTACTCTATTTTATTTCAATCTTTGTGTAATTACTCTGAGTTATAATCGTAGAGTAATAGTAAGTACTAAAGTGCTATTTATATGTTTTTAAACTAGAGTAATAGTAAGTACTAAAGTGCCAAGAGTGAGCCGGTTAAGATAACATAGTCTTGGCCCGAGGAGGCGGTTGGGGCTCTCTCCTAGAGCTGTGGCTGACTATTCAACCACTATGAAAGTCACCGTTCAAAAAAAAAAACTATTCGTAACATATTCATTGAGCAGAGAGAAAGTTGTGGTTCCGCAATGTAAACCCTACATTACATTTCAAGGGGAGGGGAAGGAGAAGACGGTTATAGAATGGCATGACCGGGCAAGTGACCGAGGGGAGAACGGGCAGCAGCTGCGAACTTATCAGACGGCTTCGGTCATTGTGTACGCTAACTATTTCTCTGCCCGAAATATTAGCTTCAAGGTACAACTAATTAATTAATTAGCTACATGTGAATTGTTTGTAAGTTGATATATAAGTATAATTGGATGGTGGTGCAGAATACAGCTCCCGCTCCAATGCCAGGAATGCAGGGGTGGCAAGCGGCGGCGTTTAGGATATCCGGAGACAAAGCTTACTTCTCGGGGTGCGGCTTTTACGGGGCGCAGGATACATTATGCGATGATGCGGGTCGTCATTATTTCAAGGAGTGTTATATTGAGGGCTCCATAGACTTCATTTTCGGCAATGGCCGCTCCATGTACAAAGTAAGCATATATTATATACACACATTATTTCAAGGTGTGTTATATTTCTGGCTTGAGATTTTTACGAGCCGGGCCAGTTCGTTTAACTAGCTAGAAGCCTGAGACCGAACCCAACCCAACCCAACCTAGTTTAGCTAGCTCGTTAATAAATACTAAAAGATATAACCCGCTTTCCATTATGTTTGACGGTACAGAACTGTGAGCTACATTCAATAGCAAAGAGATTCGGGTCAATAGCCGCTCACGATAGAAGGACACCAGACGACAAGAGCGGGTTTGCTTTCGTGGGTTGCCGGGTAACAGGTAGCGGACCGTTGTACGTGGGTCGAGCCATGGGCCAGTACTCACGGATCGTCTACTCATACACCTACTTTGATGACGTGGTTGCACACGGTGAATGGGACGATTGGGACCATACCAGTAACAAAAGCAAGTAAGTTTAATTCGTACACCATGTTACACTAAAATGACAAAAACCATAAATATGATAATATACTGTTTTAGCTCATACGACATCGTTTATGTTTCTTGTCAGAACTGCGTATTTTGGAGTCTATAGATGCTGGGGCCCAGGGGCTAAAGCGGTCCATGGAGTCTCGTGGGCCCGGGAGCTAAATTACGAATCTGCCCATAAGTTTATTGCAAAGAGCTTTGTAAATGGACGACATTGGATTGCCCCTTGTGATGCTTAGATTTTATTGTTCATGAATTTTTTTTTTGGTAAATAGGAAGACAACTTTGTTGATTATTTTGAAAGAGAGAGAGTAGAATTATTATTTTATTTTTTATAATTCCATTTTTTGTGTACCCGAAATTATTTTTTAGTTGTACATGTTTGTGCTTACGGAACTTACAGAAATTTTACTTATTATATTAACTAGGAGGTTTATCCGTGCCGCTTTGCGGCGAGGGCCCCTGAAATTGCCCATTGTTGGTACTACGCCGCAAAATTGCCCAAATTGCCTATTGTTGGTACGTATTACGCCTCATTATGTTACATGTTTCAACATCAACTTGTTGTAATTGAATTTTCATAAGTCCACTAACTCCAACCCATAGTGTGATTTTCAATTACAACACCATTTCATGTTACAAAAAAGAACCCTCCGCTTAAATGTTGACTTTTTAGACCTAGTAATACTATCTTCTCATAAGAGCAATAAACATTACTGCAAATTAGTACTTTTCTTAAAAGCAATTAAAAGCATATTTAAATTTATCACTGCATTTCCACTTTTTTGTGCCATAAGCCCTACTTAGACTGTCAATTTGTATCATTATTAAAAAAAAGTAACTAAACTTGCCGAAACTATTAAACAGGTTCTTTGATCTTTGAGTAAGATGTCAGGAACTAATTTCATGGGTAGATGTACTAAGTGAATATTTACAAGAAAAGATGCCTAAATTCCGGCCAAGAATTTCTGCCTATGCCATCAGACAAATTAAAACCCAAAATGTCACACCCTGACTAGAGGCGGCGGAACATGCCGGGGTGCGACGTGATTAGACAAATACACAGACACTATTAAAGTGACAATATTTAATCAACTCATTTTATTTCATAAAATCAACAAACAACACATCTTGTTTATACAAAACAAAGCGAATACAAGTAAACAAATATATGTTGTTCGTTATGCTAGTATCCTAAAAGTGTTGATAACGTTTTTCGTCAAGTCCTCAAGTCAACAAAAGTCAAACCTGTAACATTGTATAAAATAAAGTTTATCAACACAAAGGTTGGTGAGCAATTTCATGGTTTTTGAACAAGTATATATATAATAAGAAATGCCACAATTTTGTATACAAAACAATAAATAAAAGCAACAATTTGGATAATAATGAGATCGCTAGCACATTAGTGACACCTGCCATAAGAGAATAACCAGATGGTTTAGGATTTTTATATGAGGTCGTTAATAAGAATACATTAACGACACCATCTATAAGAGAATACCAAATAGATTCAGATTTCATGAGGTCGTTAATAAGAATACATTAACGGCACCGTGCCTATAAGAGAATACCAGATAGTTCACGGATTTATGAATCAACCAACCAAAAGCGGTAAACACATAAGCATATAAGCATGAAAGCATAGAACACCAAATCGAGCATTTATTTAAGTAAAGTATAAAATAAAGTTTGTGGTTTACGACTCAAGTATAAAACATTTAGATTGAAATAAGTATGGCAATATCACCCCCAAAACCGAAATATGGGAAACAGGGAAATGAAAGTACTCACGTTCAAGTAATAAATTTGAAAGATGATAATTTGGAGATTTGTCGGAACGACGAGTTAACGTATGTAGCCTAAATAAAAAGAAAGTCTTGGATTTAAAAAGGTTATCTTGAAGATCTTTAAATAAAATAATTGTTGCAAAAAGTAAACAATCAAAATTCAAGGTTTAAAATGTAACTATTTAAGAATTTATAATAATTAACCCTTTAAAAATGTAAGTTTGCTCGAAACCGGGTTAAAGTATCTAACCTTAATATTTACTTAATCTATGTTAAGTAATAAGGTGGAAAAAATGCAAAGATGCAAGTTACCTTTGGGATGAAAATACTAAAAATGGTCTTTAATTGGTCAAACCCAAAGTCAACTTTTCAAAATAATGAATGTTATGAGATAACTCAATAAAACTTATTAAGACTTAACAAAGTATGTAGTTCTATTGTTTTTAGAACTACAACGCACGTTAAGCGAGTGTTTGGTTTTGTTGGTCCAAACTTTTGTTATGAGATCAAGTTGGATCCAACATTTCCAAGTACTTAAGAGAATAATAAAATAAGTTTATAAATGATTTTTAAAGAAATATACAAGTCTTTTATAGCTAAAAACACACTTGTGTGTCTTGCCCAAATAACCAAGAACTTGTATAATAATGTACAAATGAAAATACTTAAGTTTTTACAACCAAAAAGTTAACAACAAAGTCTTTAAACAAAAGTTCGGTTTACAGTTTAGAGCTATTTATGATTAAACCGAAGCATAGACTCTTAGAACTCATAACCAAGGAATTTGTAAATATGACAAACAAACAAAAATGAGCAGAAGTTAAGCAAGATTAATATGTATAAACAAGTTATATAGATATATATTTATCAAGGACACGAAGTCCTCTATGAAGCCTTGCCTTACAAGGTCTGAAACTTAACCAACCGGAGCCGGATAAGTAACTATCAAAGGTAACAAGGGGTGTATATTATATATATGTTGCAACAACAAGCTTGAATCATATGGAGTTAGTAGGAGAAAACAAAGGAAACTCTTGTTTGACTCTTGAAAGTCAAACAAGTAAGAATTTGAAGATTGGAGCTTAGAACTTAGGTTGAGCAGTGTTTGGTGAGTATGAGCAGGTTCAAATGAGTGGTGAGGCTTGATGTTATGAAGGATAAGGTGTTAGGGTTATCCATAAGGTGCTTTAGAGATTTCCAAGTATTTGATTGGTTAAGAGGGTCAAATATGTGATATAACCAAGCCAAAAAACGAATTATATGCACCAGTGGTCGTAGGCGCCGCGTGAACCACCTACCCTGCCCTGGTCACGCGGTGCGGCATGCCTAGGGTGGGGTGGGGCTGGTCCTGATCGTTTAGTGTGGTTCGTTTCGCGTCCCGGAAGTTCGTTTTTGATGTAATTTGATCGTTTTAAAGGCGTTTTCGAATCCGTAAAAGGGGTTTTTCAAATTGAACATGTGGGAATGATTTAGTAACATAAAATCCAATATTTTATATATTTGAAATGTTCGGGATATAAATCGGGTCGGTTTACGTGATAAACGAATACAAATAGGACCCGAAATTGACGAATGTCCAACTTTTTGGAAATTTCGTCATGAAATTAAAAATAAACCCAAAGAAAAAGATATTACTAACAAATTCCACTTTTGGTAAAACAATTGTATGAAAAATTTTAAGAAAAGAATAACATCAAATCCTTGTACGATTCGAAAAACGCTACAAATGAGAAACATAATAAAGACATTTATATATAGGATGTATCGGCGGCGTATCCACCATACCCTTATCATGATTCGCATTTCTATCGTTTTTCTGCCATCATTCTCGGGGTCCTGAGTTATCGCACACAACCAGCACTTACTATGGCTTCCATTCGGGGATTATGATAATTAAGCGTGCACCCATAATTATCTAGATCGTCGTATGGTCCACATGGTTCGTCCCCATTGAGTGGTTTAAGAGACATATTTATTTCAAAATTTTGAACATTAGGAACGTACATAAATCTGTTGCATTTTACCAATGTTGACAAACCAATACCAGCGGTTGAAATAATTAAAATCTTAAAATATAACCCAAGGTGAAAGTATCAATTCAGTTTAAATATAATTCAGAGTAAACAAATACGAAACGAGATTTTTTTTAAGTCAAATGTTCTCAGTATGAAAGAATAAGTAAATCATTAAAATCCTTGGTTGAAAGTCGGGTCACTAAATTAGTATAAAATCCGATAAGTGAAATTTTAATTATGAGAAATTCCGATAAAAAGGAAGTGAGAAGTCCAATAAATGAAAAACGAGAATCCAAAGAGTGAAAATGAAAAAATCCGATGGGTGTAAATGAGAAGCCCAATAGGTGAGTACATGAGGTCTGGATAAACAACGTTACAATTAACAATAATGTCGTACGATGAGTTTCATACGTGTACAAACTTGAGGGTATAAGTAATTGAGAATACGATTGCGTAGAATGTAGTAACATGAGAATGATGTAAGTTTCTTGGGGTGACGCATATGTGTATCAACATAAATAAAACAACATTTGATTAACTATCAAAACAATCGATGAAATACGATAAAACGTGAATAAGGCCACTATTGTGAAACCATTTATATAATCATCATTATAATAGCGGTTTCTAATAGCACCAAGACTGGCGGACAACCACACATTGGCCGCTTAAAAGCTCAAATGAAACGATGTAGAATAATGCATAGAATCGTGTCTTGCTTAAAAAGCATAAATGCTCAAATATTAATAACAAAGTTAGGAAAATATCCCTTAAAATAAAAACGAAATTTTTAGCGAAATTGAGGTTTGAAAGTATTACACAAATTGTTATTGAATAGCTTGAATTCGGTCATGAATAATCCAGACACAAAATGAAATCTCATGTGCATAAAGTTACCATCGAAACATCTCATCAATGGAAAAGAAAATCGCAATAATCGCGTGACTCGAATTAATGAATAAATATGTAAATCGCGTATCATATACTCTTTTTAAAATAATAGAATGAAATTGAAAATCAAGACTCAAGTAAAGTCGTTCAATCGTTTCCAAGGAAAATGTATATATAACAAGACATCGCGGTAATGCGTAGTTAGAGAAGTATTTTGATCATTATCAAATGTAAATCTTGTAAGACTGATTGTTAAAGGAATTTGTATACATAAAGTTGTGATTATAATAACTCATGAAAGAATTGATGCTTGCGATAATAAGAAGGTAATAATTCGCATAAATCGGTATTAAACAAAATTCATGTCACAATATAAAGTATTCATAAATGCGTCCCAAAAAGAGTTTGTAAAGCCAAGGTCATTGAGTCCTATCCAAAATGATGAAAATTGAAATTTCTGTTATTGAATAAACCTCGAATTCAACATTCAAAATGAAACTTCGTATTTAAAAAGTTATTATGAGATTTATCACCTTAGGTGACAATATTTAAAATCTTGAAATCACACCTATAATCGTTTAATAATCTTTTTGAAAACAAATCCTCATAATAGAATTATATTGTCATGACAATCTTAGATTTTTCAAAGATGATTTATAAGATTGGACATAATACGTAAATCGTTAATCTTGAAAGAGTTTATAATCTATAAGCACACATGAGGTTGTTATGAATATACTAGTTGTATACACACACACACACACACACATATATATATATATATATATACGTATACATATATATATATACGTATACATATACATATATACGTATATATATACATATATACGTATACATATACATATATACGTATATATATACATATATACGTATACATATACATATTACGATATACGTATATATACATATATACGTGTATATATACACATATATACGTATATATATACACATATATACGTATATATTATACATATACATATATACATATATATGTATGTATACATACATACATATGTATGATACATACATATATATGTATGATACATACATATATATGTATGTATACATACATATATATGTATGTATACATATATATGTATGTATGTATACATATATATGTATATATAAAGTTTTAAGGAAAAATGAAACTCGCGTGCGTAGGGAGGGGTTTTAGGCTTCGTAGGGTGAATGGTTTGGAAATTTAGTGATAAGTGAGAGTGTTTAGGTCGGCTTGCGTAGTTGAATTTCCTTGAGTTGGATCGATGGGGTTTCCTGAGTTTAGATCGTTTGAGTGGGTTAGGCTTAGATGACTTGTTGAGTAGTAGCCGGGCCTTTTGGATGAGGTTTGCTTATTCGAGTTCGGGTTAACTTGATGGGTTGGATAATCGATCTTGACTAGTTTGGGTTGAGATTCGGTTTATACATGTATTTTGCAAGGAGAATTTGAGATTGCTAATTTTGATATCAAATTCTATGGTTGGATAAGGACGGTGTGGCGACATAGTTTGTGATTTGACATAGAATGGGTCGAAGGATTGAGTCATAGTTGGATAAACTTTGGTTTGTATACGTTCAAGGCATTGGTGGATGTGTTTGTCGGTGTCTTCGAAGTAATTGGATAGTGAGTTTGATAGGTTTTCATGGCGTAAAAGCGTTGGTATTTAGGGCCTTTTTGTTGGGTTGATGTTGTCGGCTTGGATTTGCATGGGGTTTGAGTTGGTGCGGGTATACTTTGGATATTTAGGTTTCGTTCATTTTTGGGGAAATATTTGAGTACATGGAAAAATTTTGAAGTGGGGAAATGGTTTGTTTATGGTGGTAGGCTGATATGGAATACGAGCGTTTAGAAGCTTTTGGGTTGTGCTTCGAGAAATTGTTGACCAATAATAAGTATTAATTCGGAAATATCATAATTTATAAATAGTGTTTGAAACATTCGTGAACCTCTTGAAAATAAAATTACAAGTTAATATATATATATATATAATATATATATATATATATATATATATTTTATAAATAAAATTTTGAGATCCAAGCTTATGAATTACAACAATTTCTTTGCAAAAGAAAAAGAAGGTTTCCACTAAAACGAGAGTTGTTTACAATACGTCGGGTCGGCTTAAGTTGCAAGATATTTTATGAGAAATGCTTTTTGAAATAAACCCAACTTGCGCAACGTAAATCATTCATGAAATGCTTAAAATTAAGTAGTAGAAAAATATCACGGAAAACTAAGATAATAAAGTTTGCTTAATTCAAAGTTTATTGCCAAAAATAAAAGTTGATTGTCATGAGGAAGCAAAATAAATTTTATAAAGATTAAAATAAAATTTTGCTTATGAGGAAATTTGAATTAATGAATTGAACGCCGAAATTTGTTATGAGGTATCATTATGAATGATGAATGTCGTTTGGGTATACAAAAGTTGCGAAATGAAAATTTTCTACCAAGTTCGTTATTAAACATCGTATAACGAAAATATATCATGGTAAGTCAAAATGATCGTCATTGCGAATCGAGAAATCGAAAATAAACGATTTTTGTCTTTAAAACAGAATTTATATGAAGTTTTGCATGAATTTCAAGAAAATTACAAGCTATAAGTTTGTGAATTTCTTGAAAAATCAAGGTGAAACTACCATGAGAAACTTAAAACGAGGAAAATCGTATGACGTAGATTTCATTTGTGAAAATTTATAATGAACCAAGGATTGCATAATGAAAGTCGTTATGAAAATAAATTTGGGTAATGAAAATTATGAAAATTACAAGGTATAAGTTTGTGAATTTCTTGAAAAATCATGGTGAAACTACCATGAGAAACTTAAAATGAGGAAAAATACGTATGACGTAGATTTCATTTGTGAAAATTTATAATGAACCAAGGATTGCATAATGAAAGTCGTTATGAAAATAAATTTGGGTAATGAAAATTCTACCACGTGTATTATAGAATGTAGTATAATTAAAAATGTCGTGAGAAGTTTAAATAATTAATATTTTGAAATGATTGTTAAAAATAAACGAAATAGTTATAAAATAAAACTTTATAAAATTTTCGTACAAGGACTTTAAAGACAATTTAAAGTTTATACAATAGGAAATTTACTTGAAAATTTGAGGTGAATTTTATCATAAAACTTTCTTAATATGATGAAATTCATATAATAAGAATTTTTTTTTGTAAATAGTCTTAATGAAAATAAATGGCATATTAAAAATCATTATGAATAGATCAAACTATATACATACATATATTTTTAACTTATATCGAAGAGATCATAATGAACGAAATTTGTAACAAAAATCATTTTGAAATTAAAATGAGAACATTGGTGTAAAACTTTACCATATAAAATCGAGATATAAAAGAATTATTCACAATAAGAATAACATTTATAAATGAGAACTGGTGATAAGAATTCATATGAGAAAACAAAAGGAAAAATTGTTTAAATCCTTGAAATGTAATAATAATGTTTTAAGATTTAAAGACGGAAAAATCGTGCATGAACCACCATGACTTGATATTCGACACTAAAATCCTTTTTACAAAAAATACCATGTTGGAGTCTAAACACGTGCACGTACCACCCGCGCCTTTTTCATGTTTTCGACTCAAATAACGATTGTAACAAATATAATAAATTGGAATACAACATCATGTCAAAACACTAGTCCACGAACCACTGTGGTTCTATTGTTTTAACACCGAAAATTAGGATGGCGACCGGAAACGCTCGCATTCGGCAACTTAAAGTGGTCATCTCATATGAGACAATCTTTAAGGAGATTTGAAACAACGGGATCCAAGTCAAACACTCGTGACCCACAAAACACAATAAAACTAAGGTTTTTGCGGTAAGGTAAGGATAACTTAGATTATTATGAAAGTG
>NW_027504299.1:0-25235 GCF_021521415.1 Bidens hawaiensis | reverse complement strand
TAATTTTAATATTTAATATTAAATATAAAATAAAGTAGGATTATTAATATTGAAAATAAGTGGTTACAAGTGGTGGAGCTGATAAGTGATCAAATGCTAAGTGTTACAGAGTATGCTAGTAGCTAGGTCGTGAAAAGTGTGTGCTCTAATGATATTATCAGCTCGTATTTATAAGAAAAGATTACAACTGTTATCCCGGGAAATCCGTCCTTGTCTTTAATGAAAAACGTTTCATGCTTTAATTACGCGGTTTAATGGCTTTAAATGCGAAGATAAATGTTGGACTTGTTCTCTCACATCTTTGACTGATTCTTTTGGGAGTTACTCACCAAATATGGTACCACACGTGTTAATATTAAATATAAGTGCGAGATTTTAGGATAATAGTCAATGGTTAATCATTAATCATTACTTGGCCCTTAATGCTAGCGGTTATAACTCATTCCACACGTTTTATGTAACCACCAACCGTGTATTTCACATGGAGTAAATCAACAATTAATATCTGCAATTATAAATCAACACCAAGAAAAAAATATCTATTTATTAGCAATAATACTCAGGATACTAAACTTATCTGAGAATCCTGAACATATTCGGGATCCCGAGCATATTTAGGATCCTGATCTGACCACAGATCCGACTATAAAATTTGGGCCCTAACAGGTACTTCTATATATTTTTTATTTTTATAGACTTAATGTGTTACATGATTACCGGTAAGGACCAGCGAACACGTCGGCTTGGGTGGTTTGTGTCATGGGTCTAAAAGGGTTAACGTCAGAATGGGCTGATACAAAAATGTTAATTTGGTTAAGGTCGGGATATGTTTGGCTCAAAAGGGGTCAAGTTAAAACATATTTTATGTTAGAAAAGTGTCGGGTCGGAACGGGTTACGCGCGTACCGTTGTGAGGTCACACACGTACTGGCACGGTATCACCAGTTACTAGTTAGATGCCGGGGTTGCATCTATACTCCGCTGCATCGCGCAAACATACAACTAATATTTTAATATAAATAGTATCTTCAGGATTAAATGGTTTTGATTATATCAAACGACTATTTGCTGAGTAATTGTTGTTTGATCAAAATCGTTCAAAACTGAAAACTTTATGTATACAATTACTACATAAAAATTATGATATGATCAATCCTGATTAACCACATTGCTAGTTTATATCTCACCATTTGACTAGCGCTAGCAAGTTCTACAACACTGATGTGCATGAAATCAAAAAATTGACATGTAAACAGAAATTTGTACACAAATAGTTGAATAAGTTAGAAATGACGGTTTAGTTTATGTTTTGTAAAACCGATCTTTCTGTTTTGTAATAAGCCGAATATATGGATTGTCGTTTTTGAATATGATTTCAAGTACATTATAAGTATTTAATAAATAGGGCTTTTCAAATTTAGTTAATTTTTAATTAACAAAGATATTAAAGCCCAAATTTATTGTTTTGGACTATATTTTTTGGTTTAAAATGTCTCGCCCAAAGTTTTTTTGAGGCCTGAAAGTTAAAGCTTAAATAGTAAAACTGAATCCAAATTAAAAACCGCAAAAACCTAAACCAAAAGAACCAAAATTGAGCGTGTTTGAAAACTCGAAATCCGAATGTTTGGTTTTTGGTTTGATTTTAGTCCAACATTGATCTGAATGTGGACTTGTTATGGGATGAGATTAATGTTTTGGTTTAAATAAAGCACAGAACTGTATGTACAACTATATAATGTAGTATAGTCAAACATCTCCCTTTTAGGCCATTTCCTAAAGGAAAGTCGAAACAAAAAAAAAGCAAGCTCAAACAAGTTGAAAAACAACATAAACTTACACATAAGCAATGCTCATTATAAAAACCACGTCTTCCAAAGTTAAGCAAAACCATCCTTTTAAGAGGCTACCTCTTCTTTTGGATTGATTTGTAGCTCTTGACAAAGAACTACAAAATACTCCCATTGTTTGCTTGTCCAACTCATGAAGACCTCTTTTACAGGAGACCTCTTAGACATTATCCGATTCATCTACTTGGGCTGGGCTGATCAATATAATCAGCAAAAATCATTTCTTTCCCATTAGTTACTGATTGATCATTCACCTTCGATTTTGTAAGTACCTTCATATCAGATAAACCTTTTCAACTAATATAAATCGGAATTAAAAAAATAGAATTTGTACCTAATATGATGAATCTGTTCTTATTAATATTACAAAAATTATATTACACGGTTAAAACATAAAAGATAATGATGTAATAGAGCCACTCTTGTTTTGACATCTTTTGACTCGTCATTTTTATACATGACAGTTTTATGTCATTAAGTTAAAAGTTTTGGTTTATTTGAATGCATTCCAAGAAACACTGCTCTGGTAATACTGTGATAATTACTTACTTGGAATTCCAGAGCCATCTTAAGTTGCATTAAAACTTCATTTGCTGATGGTCGTGTTTCTCTTTCAGCATGTAGGCACTGGTATGCAATCTCTTGAAATGTAGTCAATGATTCAGGCGCAATCTGTTCCCTTATTTGCTCTAACACCACCTCATCATGCTTTCCTTCTTCAAATCTGTTTCTAATAAACTCTGGTAGATAATGATCCTCATGCTCGTAGATTGCAAATGTTGATCGCCCACGCAAAATCTCAAATAAAAGCACACCAAATGAATAGATATCAGATTCCACGGTTAAGAAACCTGATTTTTTGGAAACTGGGTCCAGGTATCCTGCCGTGCCACATTCATAATCGATGATATACTCGGGTTCCTGAGTTATTGGGCTTATCAAGGAAAGTCCAAAACCAGTAAGTTTTGCTTTCCAATCATGATTTAGTAGAACGTTTCCTGTTTTGATATCCCCGTGTATCACCTTTTCTTCTTTTCCAGCTCCTTCAAGAATGAAATCCAATGCGCTTGCGACATCAATGCATATATTAAGTCGTTTCATCCATGTAAGAGAAGTATCAAACAAATACATATCAAGACTTCTTCTGGGCGCATACTCATAAACAATAATTTTTTCATCTTGTTCATCACAGTAGCCTACAAGACCAATGACATTTTCGTGCTTATATTCCAACAGAATTTGGAGCTCACTAAAGAAATGTTTTTCCTCTTGACCAAGCCCTATATCTAATCTCTTTGCAGCAATGGGTTCAAATTCATCACCGTCTTGAAGGCTTCCTTTATAGACTTTCCCAAATCGTCCGTTGCCAAGACAATTGTCAACGTGGAAGTTTTGTGTGGCAAGTTTTATGTCTTCAAGTGGAATTCTAGTGTTGTCCTTGTTTTTCTGATAACCATAAGACACCAAATAAAGTATAATTTGTTAGCATAAAAATATAGACTAAGATGGTGCTGAAAATATATATTGAAACTGGTGAATGTTAATAGAAAACAAATTGTTTTTTTAATACATACTAGCTATGCAGCCGATATCGCCGATATATCACGGATATATTGGTTATCAGTCCCTTGGCGATATATAAATCAAAATATCGGTTCAGAATATCAGCATCGATAATATCAACAACATTGACCGATATTAGACCGATATTGGACTAATATTTGACCGATATATCACCGATATCAATGTTTTATGTCTTAATTATCAACTTTTAGCGTTCAATGTTAGTGTTTTAAATCTTAATCAATTCTTACTTGCTACGATTGTTAGTGTTTTGCAATTTACAAAAGGTAAATTTGTTAATTGTAGAAGAATATACTTAATTATTAGTGTTAAATTTCTATATATATGAATTTTACATGATATTAAAATTACCGATATCCCACCGATATCTCAGATATCAATCCTCGACTGATATCCGATATTTTAACTCATTAACTGCTTAGCATACTAGAAGTTAAACACTAGAAACATGTGAAAAAACTACTGATGTGGTGGCTTTGTCAATGCTCAAAAGTCTGCTGAAAACTGGTAGCGAAAAACTATGAAATAGTGATAAAAACTAATATGATGACAAGTTTTAAAAACTAGAAAAAATATATAATGAAGAAATTGATAATTTGGTGATAACATAGCTAAAAGGTAAACTAACAGGTTGAACCTAACAATTTATGCTTTATCAATTATAATCTAATGTCCCAAGCCTTTTACAATTTGTTAGCATTGCAGTTAATAATCACAGTGATTACTTCTAGGCATTAATAATATGAGGTTAGAACAACTTACATGTAAGAATAATGCTTTCTCAAGTTCCTCGACCACGACTTTCATTGTAGGATGTTGGTCTTGAGTTTCTACCACACACACAAACTTATGTGCAATTTTAATAAATGTATGCAAAGAATCCTTGTTGGGTCCTCTATTTAGAACAAAACTGTTTTCACTAGTTTCTTCTTTTATTAGAGGATCTATCATGTCTTCTAGTGTTCCAGTGGAGTACTCTCGTCTTGCCACATAGGCCAGCCCTTCGTCACTCTCCTTCATGTAAATTGGGTCGTAGGCTAACTACCCACATAGAATTTCAAACAAAATCACTCCAAAACAATAAACATCTGATTCTCTTATTAAACTACCAGTTTTCTCATACTGTGGATCCCTGCAGCCACTTGGGCCAGGAGCTATATCATGATAGAGAGCTTCGTCTTCTTGATTTGGAGGCTGGGTTACATTTGGATTAAACTCGGTAATCAGTGCCCCCCATTCTCGTCCAACCCAATGTTGATGCTAAATATATCATAGTTTATTATCATCTTTTGGTCCTCCATGTAAGAGTGAAGATAATTTAATGCCTGTGCAACATCAATGCAGATTTTCAAACGTTTTTCCCAATTCAAAATACGCATGAGGTCGCCATGTTCCAAATAACTACCAAGGTATCCATTGGAAACATTCTCAGTGACAAGGATCATCTCAGAATCTTCAACGCAAAATCCAAGTATAGTGATAATGTTATGGTGCTTAATACTCGTAAGTGTTTCAAGTTCTGTAAAAAACACTTCTTCAGTGTGAAAGGAATGTCCAGACTGGTACCGTTTTATGACTACCGTGCTTTTTCTCTTAGGATGTTCGCCTTTGATATCCCCTTCCACGTATGAAGGATTTTCTTTATCAAAATGGTCGAGTTGTGCTCTGTACAAACTATAGTCATCCTGCCAAGATGGTTCAATTTTGTATGTCTCTGAGAAATTACTTGTTGCCAATTTAATATCAGTGAGAGGAATCTTCAAGTGTTCCAAGTTGTTACCCTGTGACAATGGAGAAAAGAGAGTTATATGTAGGTGGAAATAATAGTAGAAATTTGGGAGAAGAGAAGAAATTGCGTGGTAAATATTTTGATAAAAAAAAAAAAGAAAAAACTACATACACATTCCTCCCAAACATCTCAGAAACCCACAAACTTTGTAAGTAATAAAACCCAAATACTTAACATTGGATAGTTAGCTGGATCAGATTAAATGGTAATCTAATATAATTGAAAATTCGAAACAAACTGAAAGTTGCAGTTCAAGAATATACAACAACAAAATAAACCATAATAAAAAACAAAAAAAGGGTCTTACATTAATACTCAACTCAGATTCCAGTGCTTTCACAAGTGTATCGACAACATCATCTATGTTTGGGCGGTTTGAATACTCCTCGTCTACACAAGAATATGATACTCTTGTGTATTTAAAGAGTGTCCGTGTGGACATTTGTTTCCATAGATCGGGATGGACTATATCCTCTAGTGTTCCGTCTTCTTAATGATCTTTGGCCAATGGAGCTAGAAACTTATTAGCCTCATTCTGAATAAATGCTTTCCTCCCACAAAGTATTTCGAATAAAACAACACCGAGTGAGTATATATCTGACTTGTAGGTCACGCCTCCCATCTTTTCAATTATTGGGTCTACGCACCCCGTTAAGCCAATTTGTTCACAAGGGGAGACTTGATCCTTATTGTATACTGGTAGTTTGATGGAAGCTTCCAAACAAGATAACTTAGCTTCCCAGTTCTTGTCTAATAAAATTGTGTCACTATTGATGTTACAATGTATAATAGCATAATCACGCCCCTCATAAGAATGAAGGTAACTCAACGCACGAGCCACACCAACAGATATCTTTAATCTTTGTATCCATGTGAGGTTCGGATTGTTTAGATGTTGCCCAAGACCTCTGTTGGCCTCATACATGGTTACGATAATCTTTTCATCTTTCTCATCACAGAACCCAATAAAAGAGACAAGATTTGTATGCTTGAGATCATAAAGCACCGATATCTCCCTAAAGAACTTCAGGTCTGCTTCCACATGCTTACAATCAAACCTCTGTGCAACAATCTTCATCAACCTTCCAGATTGTAAGAGTCGTCCTTCATATGTGGTACTACGTCCCTCGTGTCCAATGATGTTATCATCATTGAAGTTGTTGGTGGCCTTTACTATGTCTTCGAGTGGGATATGTAAGTGAGCAAACTTAGTCGTTGTTGATGTCATGCTCTGTTTATCAAATAGAATTTAAGGAGATCAAAAACAATGGTTACAAATGAACGACAAGTTATGGTCTAATATGATACATATGACCTCATCCTTGACTGTAGTCTGTATATTCCTTTTACTTAAAGAACCTTTTATATATATATATATAAAGATTTTTTTAATGATACTCATCATGTATATATATAGGATCAAGATCATGAGATAACCTTTTTGAAATTGAGAACTATAAAAACCATTTTGGACCACAAAAAACCCAAAAATAAAAAAAATCATAAAATCAAAAAAACACAAAAATCAAAAAAGTAAAAAAACCAATATTCTTATTTTATCATCTCGGATTCATAAAAAAACTCGGTTTAGCTAAATTATATACACATATGTATAATATATACATATATGTATATTTACATGTTTTTTTGTACACATGTGTATAATTTAAGATAAATGATACTGTACATATGTGTATATTACGTAACTAAAGATTATATAAAATTATACATATGCGTATAATACAACGTTTTTTTTATTTATTTTTTATTTTTTTTAATGAAACCGGAATGAAATATAAGAATTTTGGTTTTTTTACTTTTTTAATTTTTATTATTTTTTATTTTATGATTTTTTTAAATATTTTTAAAGGTGTTTTTAGTGGTCCAAAATGGTTCTCAAAGTTCTAAATTTGCAAAGGGTTCTTTTAGGATTCTTACCCTATATATATATATATATATATATATATATATATATATATATATATATATATATATATAAAGGGTATTCAACCAAATCAATTATTCTTATTATATTGATTGTCAATATATACAACACTACAACAAGAGTTTAAGCTAAGAATCAGTGATTGATTATAACAAATAAGGAAACACTATAACAAAAATATTCAGTCAAATATGTAATAATAATGTGATATTAAATTATTTTATTATTTTGTAGTGTTAACATGCCCCCTCAATATGGACGATCGAGAGATTAGTCCAATCTTGGAAATGAGAGTATGAAATCTATGCTTCAGTAGTGGTTTATTAAGGGTGTCAGCAAGTTGATCATCGCCGGAGATGTGTGAGACACGTAGTGCACGTTTTTGAACCTTTTCTCATACAAAATGAAGATCAAGAGCAAGATGTTTCATACAGGAGTGAAAAACCGGGTTTTCCGAGTAATGTGTGGCACTTATATTGTCACAATAGATTGTTGGTGTGACGGTTGACTTGTAACCAAGCTCAGATAAAAGTGAAATAAGCCATTGAACTTACATGATAGTGGAGGAAACGGCCCTAAATTCTGCTTCGGCAGATGATCTCGCTATTGTTGGTTGGCGTTTGGAGCTCCAAGTGACTGGATTAGATCCGAGATAAACAATGTAGCCCGTGGTACTACGATAAGTAGGTAGGTCACTAGCCCAATCTGCGTCGGTAAATGCATGGAGATTTAAAGGAGAATTATTTTTGAATAATAACCTATGGTGTAAAGTACCGTGAAGGTAGCGGAATAACCGTTTGAAGGCTGCCCAATGTATATTAGTAGGTGAATGTATGAACTAGGAAAGTTTGTTAACAGCAAAAGCAACATCTGGTCTCGTGAGGGACATGTACCGCAAGAAACCAACAAATGAACAGTATTGGGTCGGCGATGGTAGAGGTGTTCCATCGGTGGGTGTGAGATGATCCGAGTAGGACATGAGTGATTGGACGTTGGCTTCCAATCACTCATGTTGGCGCGGTTTAATAAATCAAGGACATATTTGGATTGAGAAAGAAAAAGACCATTGTTTTGGGGAATGACTTCAACACCTAAAAAATATGATAGAGAACCTAGGTCTTTGAGGGAAAAGCGAGATGCAAGAGATTTAATGAAACAATTGATAAGCGATGAATCTGAGCCAGTGACAATAATGTCATAGACATAGACAAGAATATAGATAGGAGATTGAGTAACACGATTAAGGAATAGAGATGGATCGGAAATGGTTGGTGTGAAACCAACTGAGAGAAGGTATGATTTTAGTTCATCATACCAAGCACGTGAAGCTTGGCGAAGACCATAGATGGCCTTTTGTAATTTGCAAACGTGATTAGAAAATAACGGATCTGCAAAGCCGGGTGGTTGAGACATGAAAACATCCTAGGTTAGAGTACCTTGGAGAAATGCATTGTTTATGTTTAGTTGACGAAGAGACCAACTTTGAGAAGTGGCTAAGGAAAGAATGAGGCAAAGAGTAGCGGGTTTGATAACCGGACTAAATGTTTCGACATAATCTAGGTCGGGACGTTAATGAAAGCCTTTGGCTACTAGGCGAGCTTTTAGACGATTCATATTTCCATCCGGTTTAAACTTAGTTCGAAAAACTCATTTACAACCAACGAGGTTGGATGAGGAATCGGGTGGGACAAGGGACCAAGTTTTGTTTTGATGAAGCGCATCGAATTCGTCTTGCATAGCTTTGCGCCATAGTTGACTTTTGAGTGCTTGAGTAATGTTTGTTGGTTCATTAGGATGAGGGGAGGTGGCGTTGTAAAAAACAAAAGTGTCATTGTGGTATTTGGGATTTGGTTTGCGTGTGCGCGACGGAGAATTAATATGTTCACTGTTTGTGAGAGGGGATGTGGACGAATTGGGTGATGGTGTAACTGTGGGGTCTGTGGTGGATGAGGAAGTGGATGGGAGTGGAGAGTTATTTTGTGAAGTTAGTTGATGGGTGATGGAAATATTTGGGTTTGAAGATGTGGGCTAAGAAATAGATAGAGGTGGGCTTTGTGATAGGTTAGAGTTAGATATGGAAATGGAAGGAGAATTTGCAATAACTCGTGAAGAATTATTAGTGGTGGATGTTGTGTGAGATGGCGTGGCAATGGTGGTATTAGGGTGTATATGAATAGTTAGTGGTAACCAAGTGTCTGGATTAGGAGGTGAGGGGGAGGATGATTGAGATAGAATTTCATAAGGGAATTGATCTTCTATAAAGTTTACATGACGGGATATGTAAACTTCATTTGTTTTTGGATCTAGAAGATAATAGGTGCTTTGAGTGGATGAGTACCCAACAAAGACACATGGTTTAGACTTAGCTTGAAGTTTGTGGGAAGAATATGGTCATAAACAAGGATAGGATAAACAACCAAAACCTTTTAGTTTATTATAGTTTGGCAGTTTGTGAAATAAACGTAGATATGGAGAGTCATTTTTAAGTATGGACTCAGGAAACCGATTAATGAGATAAGTAGCTGTAGTGAAAGCAAAAAAGGCCAATATTTAAGAGGCATTTTGGCATGATATAGAAGAGTGAGGTCGGTTTCGACGATATGACTATGTCGACGTTCGGCATAACCATTATGTTCGGGGGTGTGGGGTGGGGATGTAAGATGAGAAATGCCACATGAGGCAAGCTGAGAGGCAAGTTTGGTATATTCACCACCATTATCCGAGAATAACTGTTTGATTTTACATTGAAAATAATTTTTCGACAAGATTTTGAAAATTAATAAATGTATTAAGAGAGTCAGATTTCTTTTTAAGAGGGAAAATCCATGTATATTTGGTATAGTGATCAACAAAGATTATATAATATTTATAACCATCATAAGAGATAACTGGTGAGGACCATACGTTCGAAAATAAAAGTTGAAGTGGTGCATTAGAAGTGATCGAAGAATCATAAAGGGAAGCTTATGGCTCTTGTTTATGCAACAAGAATTACATGACTTATTAAAAGTAGAAATAGAGGAAACAATAGTAGATAAATGTTGTAACACTTGTGCATGCGGGTGTCCAAGACGATGATGCCACAAGGGTGGTTTATTTTGCTGAACATAAAAAACGTGAGGCGGCGATTTTGGGCGAAGATCATAAATCCCGCTTTCAACTGTTCCCCGGAGGAGGGGGTGGGAGCGGCAGTCCTTGATAACAAAATTAAGAGAGAAAAATTGTATTGGTATATTGTTATCGAGACATAAACGTGAGATAGAAATAATTTTACGGGAGATGGACGGAACACATAAAACATTGTGTAAGACTAATGAAACGGTGTGAAATGAAGTATTAAAGAGCCAACATGAGTAATTGTTAGGGACGAACCATCTCCAATGACGAGTTCTTGGGGTACCATCATACAGAGCGTGAAAAGATAGTGCATTTAGGTCGTTGGTAATGTGGTGAGAAGCACCACTATCAAAGAGACATGGGCGGGTGTTATTGGTGTTTGCATTTGGAACATGCATCATATTGGTTTGTGGTG
This sequence comes from Bidens hawaiensis, assembly GCF_021521415.1. Classification (NCBI taxonomy): domain Eukaryota; kingdom Viridiplantae; phylum Streptophyta; class Magnoliopsida; order Asterales; family Asteraceae; genus Bidens; species Bidens hawaiensis. The sequence continues at coordinate 14,539 of NW_027504299.1, read as the reverse complement.
CATTGTTTTGTGTTCCTTTGGGCAAAGAAGGTAAGCCAATGTGAGGATAGGATACTGTTTCTTGAATGCAAAAAATGAGGTAAGAGAGTGACCTTTAGCAAAGCAAAACTGGCATTTGCCTAAAAAGGGCGATTTTGATGGGTTGTTTGGGGAGTGGCCAAAGATTTTGAAGGTGTAGGTAGTATACCCGGGTTGTGTGAAGAGTTACGGGTGTGCCAAGGTTTATGTGTGTGGCGAGTGTTTGCAACAAAAGCAGTTGTAGGTTGGTGGAGAGTAGGAATAGTAGGTTGTTGTTGGGATAATAATAACTCCTTGTTGATTAGTTTTTCGTGTAGTTCATGAAACGAGATAGGGGTATCACGGCCATGAACCCCTTCAATAACGGATTTGTAGGAAGTGGGATCCAACCTGTTTAAGATAACATCAGTAACATCTTCCGAGTCTGGTTTTTTGCCAAGGATGGCAAGTTCATCGGCTATGGCTTTAACCGATTGCATGAAGTCGGTTATAGTTTGGTTTGGACTTTTAGTGGATTGCTTTAAGCGGTATTGAAGTTGTTTGATATGCCCACGGGAGGTGGAAGCATAGGTGTCAGAAAGCGTTATCCAAGCCTTAAGTGAGGATTTGGCATTTGCGATCAATGGGACAAGAGAGGGAGATAGGCTGCCGACTAATGCTCCTAACCGTAGGCGATCTTGACGGAACCAGGCGTTTTAGTCGTCATAGGGAATTGAATTTCCGTCTTTGTCAACAGAGGGTTTTGGTGCCGGAAGTGTACCATCAATGTATTTGAAGAGATCAAAGCCATAGAGTAGCGGTTCAATTTGTGTTTTCCAACCTAAATAGTTGGTTTCCGTAAGTTTTAGTGATGAAGGCTGGGTGAGAATTGTGAGAGAAGATGGGGTATTGAGAGGTATGGTGTAACACCCCGACCTGGTTATGGCCGACGTGTCACTATTACAGATACGATAAATAAAAATCCAAATTCAAAAGTTTAAAATCATTCAAAACCCAAAAAGGTTCAAAATCATTGACAACGAAAATAAATAAAGTTGTTTCACTCAAAAGAAATTATTTAAGTTCCTCATTTTCCAACTTAAGACTTTTACTTTTACTCTCTTATCACACGTTTCCCGGATTCCCTTGAGTACCTGTAACAATTTAAAGGAAACACAAAACAAAAGAAACACGGATGAGCCAAAAATTGCCCAGTAACGGAAAGAACAATAGTATAGGTAAAGACAGACGTAAGAAAATAAATATACGGACTTCAATTCAAACTCGAAACCAACCTTTTTACCGAAACATAAACTTAATAAAATTCAGAGGTATGATCCGACACTTGGCCAGAACATAATCAAACGTATACGAAAACATATCAGAACTATAACAGAAACACCCAGAGCCAGAAACATATGACATATAACTTGTAACATATGACGTGTAACATATAACTGAATTAGGATCGATCCATACGCCCCTAAACGGACAAAGTACTACCAAAGTACTAGTTAAAGACGCCATGAACTTTTAAAACACACTGTCACGAAAAGTGAGTGCTCGGGTAACAGAGTACTAAAACTAAAAACATATAACTAAAAATATTCAAACCGGAACATACAATAGAGAGTACAAAATAAATAATCTATTGTATGCTACAAAAATATATTATATAATTTAACTGAACTCAAAATATAACTGACGCGTAACAAAAATCCGTACTACAAAGTAACGGATTGGAATTTGTACTATAAGTAAACGAAAACGAAGTAACGGAATACAATTAATACTGAGAGTGAACGAAACCAGAAACCGTACTACAACATAACAGAATATAATTTATACTATGAGTGACAGAAACCAGAATCCGTACTATGGAGTAACAAGAAACAGAATCCGTACTTTACGAGAACGGTGAAAACAATATAAAGCTAAAAGAAGAAAAACACGGAATCCGTACCTTATTCGATGATCAATAAAACACTAAGGTGGTGTTTGTTTTTCCTCAAAAGCTCTTCCAGACCACTTCTGTCTGCGCCGTGCAGACCAAGCGCAGACGTTGTGGTCTGCAGTGTGTTTGTTTTTCCGAAGACATTTCATTAAAAAACCTCTGCCCGTCCTCTTCTCCCAGAAGTGTTGTTCATGCTACTTCTAACCTCTTCTCAACTTTTATTTCCCTTAGCTCTCTCAAACCTAAAACCTATACATCTTCTTCTTCAACCCTCAAATCCCGTCAGCCCCTTCCCACCTTTGATTCAGCCGCCACCACCTTGCTCCACCTCGCCGCCGCTCCTCCGCCACCTTCCTCCTGCACTTCCATCCATCCATCGCTGCTACGCCCTGTCTACACAACCCCGCCTCCCACGCTGTTCCTTGCCTCATATTATTCGGCGGCGCCACTGCCTCATATTATTTGGCGGCGACACTGCTGTTGGCGGTGGACCTTCGTCTCCGGTCCCTGGAATCCGTAACCATCCATCCATCCTTCATTGATTGATTGTTTACTTGAGTTTGTATAATTGTCCCCAAATTGATTGATTAGGTTAAATGTTTCAATTTTAGGGTTAGATGGTGTCACAAACTCTGTTCATGTGTGTGATGTTCTCACCAGAAAATGGACCACAAACTTGTTTATATATTTGGTTTTTTTAAGCATTTTTAGTAGGTTTGATTTGTTTATGTTTAGGTTTTGTTGTTGATTAATATTAATTTAGGTTTTGGTTGTTGATTAATGTCAATTGTGGTTTTATTTGATTTGTTAAGAATTTTAATAGGTTTGATTACCATTAGTTTGTTTGGTTTGGTTTGTTTATGAATTATTTGTTTATATCATTCAGAAATAATTTTTAACAGTCTGCAGACGTTAAAAAACAAACAGTCTTTTTCTTGCATGTTGCAGAGGTGTGGTCCACCTCTTCTGCCACAGATCCCTGCAGATGTGGTTCGCAGACTGCAGACATTTTACCACTTAAAAAACAAACACCGCCTAAATATCAATACTCCTTAAGTCTTGCGCGAACCTACAATATTATTCTTAACTTAGATTATTTTTTGGTACCCACGTTTATTGTTGGATTTAGTGTGTACTAATTGACTGGTCTTCAACCCTTTTGATTATATAATAACCCCGTCCCCATGCATACGTACGTTTATTAGTCTGCATTAACCTCTCAAAATAGTTACTGTGATATAAATTTGGAAAATCAACATTATAAAATCAATATATATATATATATATATATACTAACACATTGTGAATTAACTTACTAGGACTACTATAAAAATAAATTATATAAAGAAGGTCAACAAAAGAATGTGGAGGAAAACAATTGTAACAATGAGTTTCAAAAAGGCTTATGAAGTTTCTTCACGAAACCTTATTCAGTTGATTAAACTCACTTTATTTGCAGGTTTTATCATCCCAAAATTAACCTAAAGAGTTACCAGTTGCCAAAGAACGAAAGCATATGAATTTGAATTCTATTGGTTCATAATTCTTGATAAACAATATAATTAAAACCGCATGTAGTTGTTAGCTCTATTGACCAGGATGCACAAGTTCAACCAGTTACTATGCAAACGGGTTCATTTTTCAGTTGGATCTCCAGGCCCAATCCATGACTATCATTCTGGACCAGCCCATCTTCACTTGCAGTTTCGTTTTAGTTACTATTTTCTAGTTTCAGCAATTTTATTTATTATGTAATTTCCGTTCAGTTAGACTACGTGCATGAAACCGTTTTGAGTTGGTTTTTTTTTATTGTTTTGTTTCTATGTAATAGACCATGGAATGGAGCTGATGGCAGTTTTTGGAATTTCATTAAATTTGGTTTACTTTGTAAACTTTGTCCATTGCTTGTTCTACAGTGGCTTGTAGAATTGTGAACTTTGGTATGGGAGTTGCCCTTCGATTTGTATGTGTGGTGTGACTGTATCATATTCAAATCGCTGTTTCTTATTCGAAGATCCTGGAGTTGTAATCGGCGAGCGGTACGTACAATAGGTGGTGGCGGCGTGTTTCCAGCGATTTACAGGGTTGCGGCTGTTCCTAATCGAGTTCCGGTGGCAGCGGCTTAATGCAGAAACACAGAGAGCGGAGGCAAGCGGTGGTGTGTCTATCAGCGGCGTTGGCGAGGACTCGTGTAGCGGTGGCTGCGGCGCCGGCGGTTTCTCCGGCGAGTTGTAGGGCTGCGGTGGTGGTGTACGGCAGAGAGATACAGAGATTTAAGGTTTTGTTCTGTTGGAGTCTTATCGCGTTTATATATATATATATATATATATTAAACTAGTTTGAAACAAAATCAAATACCGATATATACGTATTGTTAGTTGCTCACGGAAAGGAAACGTAAGTCTGCATGATTCATATTGTGTTTTAAAATTTGGCAAAACTGATCCTTGAACTTATCTCAACTAATTTAAGCATTTACATTTTAACCCCTTGTATTTAACCATCTTGAACATCTTATTATTGTTATTTGATATTAAATATAGCATTTATATGCAAGTCAAAAATTTTTGTTTATTAATGGTTTATCGGTTTATCAATCTTCTAACAATCGACATTTATTATTTTATTGTTTTGAATTTTGGTATATTATATATGGTTCCGACTGTTGAATATGTAACAGAACCAGTGGTCGACATGACTGCCAGAGTACACAGGATGGCTGAAGAAAGGTTAATAGGTGCAGCCTGTGGTAGGGTTTGGTGAGGCAGCAATTGTATTTTGAAGAAGATATGTTCCTGGATGATCCCATATAAAGGGTATTCAATCAAATCAATTATTCTTATTATATTGATTGTCAATATATACAACACTACAACAAGAATTTAGGCTAAGAATCAGTGATTGATTACAACAAATAAGGAAACACTATAACTAAAAATATTCGGTCAAATATGTAATAATAATATGATATTCAAATTATTTTATTCTTTTGTAGTGTTAATAATATATAGGGGAAGGTTATCGTATAAATGAAATTAGTGTGCTAGACATGAAAATCAAGTAGAGTATTTATATATACAAGTAGATTAATTATGTAATTACATAATTGAATAATTACATAATTACTCTACTTGTATATGTAATTACTATACTTTAGAGACACTCTACTTCTTATTATAACCATAATATATATATAGAGAGAGAGTAAGGTTAACGTAAAAAACAATAGTTTTGTGAGAATCATAATAATAAATGTAGACCATTGGATCTAGGATCTAGTGGTTGAGATTGGTAGTTTCTAAAAAAAGTAAAAAAAAACAATTGTTTTTTATTACATGGTATAGTGTCTTATTTAGGTGGTGTACTTTATTTTAAAGTCTTCTCACACTTCTCACAAAACAACTGTTTTTTATTGAACTCTTTTCTTATGTGTGTGTGTGTGTGTTTGTGTAAGGCTCCGAACCCGGGCACCCTACTTTAGCGTCGGATTTACTCATAAACACAGTTATTCAAATCAGAGTTTATTAAAACTTTTCGCGGAATATAAAACATCAATCATTTGTTACAAAGCATTAAATCTTTTCTTTGATACCATGACACAAAACTTTATATTTAAAACATCTTTACTTCTTTCTTCAGATGCCAGCCGTTCAGTCCATGCCGTGTGTCATCCTCATGCTAACTCTGTAATCAGCTCACCTGCGTGCATACTAAAAGTCAGCTACGCTGAGTGAGTTCTAGTTAATCGAACGCCATACAATACATACACATACATACATATCCGTAGATACGTATCCATACTTCACTAGTTGCACTTCTGTTCTACATACATACTTGCTACCATACATACATACATATCTGCAATCACTAACCTCAGTCTACCGAGAGTACGTTCATAGTTCACCGTCTATACCCGTACTCAAGGTCGTGAACACGTACAAGGTTCGCAGTCCTTACCTATGTTCACCATTTATGGTACGTACAAGGTTCGCAGTCCTTCCATATACCATAATACATCCACAACACGTACAAGGTTCGCAGTCCTTCCCTATGTTGCAACCTAACTCATAGCACGTACGAGGTTCGCAGTCCTCCCCTATGCTACAAAACCAGCACGTATAAGGTTCACAGCCCTTTCCTATGCTGACATACATCCACAACACGTACAAGGTTCGCAGTCCTTCTCTATGTTGCAACCTAACTCATAGCACGTACGAGGTTCGCAGTCCTCCCCTATGCTACAAAACCAGCACGTATAAGGTTCACAGCCCTTTCCTATGCTGACACCTATCCACATTTACATCTATCATCTACATCACGTATAAGGCTCGCAGTCCTTAACTACGCCATCACCTGCCGAGTCTATGTCCGACAGAAGCTAGAGGGATTTGCCATCCTAACTTACTATGTCGAACATAGAACTCACATGCCATTCGTGTACCTATATACACATACTTACATTATAACATAAGAACACTCTATGCATTCTTTACCTCATTCATTTAACAACCATACCCCTTCTCGTTACGTGCAATATCCGAAGATCGTTCACGCCCCGACAAGTATTCATTTGAATTATTCATACATCTTCGATATATAATATTCGTACCTTTATTTTTAACCTGACAGTACGCGCAATATCCGAAGATCGTTCGCGTACCGACAAGCAATCATTCATATCTATCACACATATCACATATGACATACACTTATCAAAATGTATTAACAACACATCGAGTATGCACACAGCCCCGAAAACATAACAAGGAATGGGGCTAGAAACTCACCTGAACACGGTTACGTTCCCCGTTGATCGTAATCCCTTTCTTCAGTTGTGCACGGCTGACTGTATAACAAGTATACATATCAATTTAACTATCACTACTTATAACATCTTTCTAGTCTTAATTACTACCCACAACGAACGGGGGTCCGGGGGGCAGCGCCCCTGGCAGCGGGGTCTAGGGGCGGCAGCCCCTAGCAGGGTCCAAGGGGCAGAGCCCCTGGCTGGGGTCGAGCTGCAGATCTGTTTGCCCATAAATCAGGCGAACTTATTCTTGCAGGCGAAGTTATCGCGCTGCAGATCTGTTTGCCCATAAATCCTTCGTTTCTTAGCCAAATAACTCGATTTTGGTACCCACGGAATCGTATGATCGGCGCCTACAAATCCCAACCATCAAATCGGCCTAAAATCGACGTTTTAAGGGTCCGATTTGGGCAGTTTGGGTTTCGGGTCCGGTTAACACATCCAATCCTAACCATTTTCAGTAATATTAGCTTTGTTGGATTTGTTCTTACCTTACCAACTCAGATCTATCAACAAAATCTTATGTCTCGGCTTCGAATCTTGATCGGTTAGAATGTGTGTGTTTTGAGTGTGTGTATGGAATATGTGAGAAATGGTGGTTAAGGGTATTTATATTAGGGATCATGGGCTTAAGCCTATGGACTCTCCTTCCTTCGTTCATAACCCAAGTCCATAACCCATATCCATTACCCAACACTAGCCTGACCCATACCAACTCCTACTCTATTTATATCCCGATAACCCGAGTAAACTTTCCCTCTATTATTAAGTAATATAATTAATATTATCTTGAAATTTCGGGATGTTACAAGTCTTCCCTCCTTAAAGAGGTTTCGTCCCCGAAACCTAACCTATTCCCTATAAAAGGAAAACTTCTTATATTTACACACTTTATTGAATCGCCTTCGCTTTCTGAGTTATCCTTCTTACTCCCGACTTTGCAGCCATCGAATGGTGGTCATGTGTTTTAGCTATTTAAGGTAGCTTGTCCATGAGACCCTCGATGTACCAAGACTCATCTCATCCTTCTAAGGGTTTCGATTAGTACTTTTAACACTATTGTCTAAAACAACATTTCATCATAACATAATAATCATTCATAACCAAACTCAATATATTACACGTCACTGATAAACATAAGTTTTAAACCTTAACACAAAACAAGTTCTTAAGCAAATGTAATTTAATAAAACCATTGCATGAGCAATTATTCCTTCATCAGGTGTTCCTCTCCGCAGTTTCCCCAAGTCTTTATCCTTTCGCACCTCCCGCCCCTGATTCCTTGCAATCCCTAGCCATGTGGTCAGTTTTTCCGCATTTGAAGCACTTTGGACGATCAGGGCAGTCTCGAGAGTAATGCCCACCCTTTCCGCACCGATAGCACCTGTTTGTCCCAATCCTGCATTCCCCCGGGTGCACTCACCCACACGTCTTACACGCATCCTTGTTCCCAACCTTGGCATTCCTCTCATCAGTTGTTGTCACCATCTCGCCAGACCGCTTAGCAGAGGTAGCCCATTTCTTCTCCTTCTTTTCCCCCACCACCACATCGTCCTCAGCCAGGTCAGCATAAACCACCTCTGCAAGTTCAACAGCAGAGTCAAAAGTAGCAGGTTTATTTGCCCTGACCAACATGCGGACTTTTTGTGGCAATCCCCTCACATAACATTTGATTCTTTTGACCTCAGTGTCAACCATATCAGGCACCAACCTAGACATTCGATTGAACTCGGTGGTGTACTCACGGTGTGTCATTGTCCCAGCTTTCAAGTTTAAGAATTTCATCTCCGCCCTTTCAACCTCGGCGTCAGCACAGAACTTCATCATCACTAAATCCTTCAGATCATCCCACTTCATCTCTTTGATCTCTTCACGGGTCTTCCTCTGCTCCACACTCTCCCACCAATACATAGCCTCATCTACGAATGACTGAGTAGCATAACCCACAGCTTGGTCGGGACAGCATTCGCTAATGCGGATAACCTTGTCCATAGCGGTTATCCATTGGAGAGTAGCGATTGCGTCTCCCAACCCGGTCAGCTTTGGCGGGTCGCATCCTTTGAAGGACTTATAGCTGCACCCACCTTGTCCTCTTCTCCTATCATCGACTTTCACAGACTTATCCCCACTCGAGGCCCCTCTTTCACCTTCCCCATCCTTCCTACCATCACCACCCGCCCCTTCAGCAGTTCGTTCACGGCTTCCAGCAGATCCTTCGGGATTCAGGTTCTTCACAGCAGCAACTACAGCCTGAACAATGGCTGCTTGAACTGCAGGGCTAAGTTGAACTTCCTCGTTGTTGTTCTGGTCTCCACCAGTTGCGCTTCCTTCATCTTCGGTGTGGGAAGCTTCTTCTACCGAGGGTTGCCGGACAAGACGAGGCCTGCCACGACGTCCAGTGCGACCCCCAGTTCCCACAACTTCTCCAGCTCCAGCCATCAGTATTCTTAAAGGGACAACACAAACATCATCACTCAAGGAACTATTTAGTACAAGGATAGCAAGGCTAACAGGTAATAACAGTGGCCAGCTGTGACTAGCTGATCACGTTGCTTTCCGTGTCCTATACACTTCCCTTTATGAGTCTATTTGTGCTGGTTCTACTTAAGCAGTTAGTCAAATCAAACCATCAATTATTCCTATCCCTATCGTTCACATATCTTTTCTTTCTCATTAACATATATCATTTAATCATACACTTTACCTTTACTGATCTTGCTTGAGCGACACATGGCATTCTTGGACTGGCATCTTCTTTCCTTTCTTACTTAAATCCCATTCTCTGTTCGAGTCTAAGCATGTAGGATGCTTAAATCTCTCGAACTTTGCTCTGATACCAACTTGTAAGGCTCCGAACCCGGGCACCCTACTTTAGCGTCGGATTTACTCATAAACACAGTTCTTCAAATCAGAGTTTATTAAAACTTTCGCGGAATATAAAAACATCAATCATTTGTTACAAAGCAATAAATCTTTTCTTTGATACCATGACACAAAACTTTATATTTAAAACATCTTTACTTCTTTCTTCAGATGCCAGCCGTTCAGTCCATGCCGTGTGTCATCCTCATGCTAACTCTGTAATCAGCTCACCTGCGTGCATACTAAAAGTCAGCTACGCTGAGTGAGTTCTAGTTAATCGAACGCCATACAATACATACACATACATACATATCCGTAGATACGTATCCATACTTCACTAGTTTCACTTCTGTTCTACATACATACTTGCTACCATACATACATACATATCTACAATCACTAACCTCAGTCTACCGAGAGTACGTTCATAGTTCACCGTCTATACCCGTACTCAGGTCGTGAACACGTACAAGGTTCGCAGTCCTTACTATGTTCACCATTTATGGTACGTACAAGGTTCGCAGTCCTTCCATATACCATAATACATCCACAACACGTACAAGGTTCGCAGTCCTTCCCTATGTTGCAACCTAACTCATAGCACGTACGAGGTTCGCAGTCCTCCCTATGCTACAAAACCAGCACGTATAAGGTTCACAGCCCTTTCCTATGCTGACATACATCCACAAAACGTACAAGGTTCGCAGTCCTTCCCTATGTTGCAACCTAACTCATAGCACGTACGAGGTTCGCAGTCCTCCCCTATGCTACAAAACCAGCACGTATAAGGTTCACAGCCCTTTCCTATGCTGACACCTATCCACATTTACATCTATCATCTACATCACGTATAAGGCTCGCAGTCCTTAACTACGCCATCACCTGCCGAGTCTATGTCCGACAGAAGCTAGAGGGATTTGCCATCCTAACTTACTATGTCGAACATAGAACTCACATGCCATTCGTGTACCTATATACACATACTTACATTATAACATAAGAACACTCTAGGCATTCTTTACCTCATTCATTTAACAACCATACCCCTTGTCGTTACGTGCAATATCCGAAGATCGTTCACGCCCCGACAAGTATTCATTTGAATTATTCATACACCTTCGATATATAATATTCGTACCTTTATTTTTAACCTGACAGTACGCGCAATATCCGAAGATCGTTCGCGTACCGACAAGCAATCATTCATATCTATGACACATATCACATATGACATACACTTATCAAAATGTATTAACAACACATCGAGTATGCACACAGCCCCGAAAACATAACAAGGAATGGGGCTAGAAACTCACCTGAACACGGTTACGTTCTCCGTTGATAGTAATCCTTTCTTCAGTTGTGCACGGCTGACTGTATAACAAGTATACATATCAATTTAACTATCACTACTTATAACATCTTTCTAGTCTTAATTACTACCCACAACGAACGGGGGTCCTGGGGGCAGCGCCCCTGGCAGCGGGGTCTAGGGGCGGCAGCCCCTAGCAGGGTCCAAGGGGCAGAGCCCCTGGCTTGGGGTCGAGCTGCCAGGTCAGCTTGGAAAAATTTTATTTACATTAACTGTCTTAACACATTTTCCATTAGGTTTTTAATTTATTTTCTAAACGAACTTCACTTCAGGCGAAGTTAAACCTCGGGGCGAACTTGGCTTCAGGCGAAGTTAAACCTTAGGCGAACTTGGCTTCAGGCGAAGTTAAACCTTAGGCGAACTTGGCTTCAGGCGAAGTTATCCTTAGGCGAACTTGGCTTCAGGCGAAGTTAAACCTTAGGCGAACTTGGCTTCAGGCGAAGTTAAACCTTAGGCGAACTTGGCCGTAGGCGAAGTTATCCTTAGGCGAAGTTACACTTGAAGACGAAGTTACGCTTGAAGGCGAAGTTCATCAGGCGAACTTATTCTTGCAGGCGAAGTTATCGCGCTGCAGATCTGTTTGCCCATAAATCCTTCGTTTCTTAGCCAAATAACTCGATTTTGGTACCCACGGAATCGTAGATGATCGGCGCCTACAAATCCCAACCATCAAATCGGCCTAAAATCGACGTTTTAGGGGTCCGATTTGGGCAGTTTGGGTTTCGGGTCCGGTTAACCCCATCCAATCCTAACCATTTTCAGTAATATTAGCTTTGTTGGATTTGTTCTTACCTTACCAACTCAGATCTATCAACAAAATCTTATGTCTCGGCTTCGAATCTTGATCGGTTAGAATGTGTGTGTTTTGAGTGTGTGTATGGAATATGTGAGAAATGGTGGTTAAGGGTATTTATATTAGGGATCATGGGCTTAAGCCCATGGACTCTCCTTCCTTCGTTCATAACCCAAGTCCATAACCCATATCCATTACCCAACACTAGCCCGACCCATACCAACTCCACTCTATTTATATCCCGATAACCCGAGTAAACTTTCCCTCTATTATTAAGTAATATAATTAATATTATCTTGAAATTTCGGGATGTTACAGATTGTGTGATGAGGAGCCCTTAAAAAATATTTAAAAAAAATTATAAAACGGAAATTTTTAAAAAGTAAAAAAAACAAATTTTTTTATTTTTCATCCTGGTTTCTTAAAAAAACAACCTAATTATACACATATGTATATTTTCTATTTAATCTCAATTTAAATAATGTATACATATGTACATTATCATTTATCTTAATTGTACATAGGTGTATAAAGAATAACATGTATAAAATTAAAAAATAAGTATTATACATATGTGTATAATTTTGCTAAATCGAATATTTTTTTTATAAATCTAGGATGAAAAATAAAATTTTTAGTTTTTTTTACTTTTTTTGTATTCGGGTTTTTTTTTTTGTTTTATAATTTTTTTTACTTTTATTAAATAGAGTTTTTTTGTAATCTAAAATTTTTCTCAAAATTCTCGATTTAAAAATGGTTCTCATGTGATCCCAATTATATATAAATCACGTGAAAACCATTTTTGAAATTAAGAACTTTGAGAACTATTTTTTACCACAAAAAAAAAACTCTTTAAAAAATAAAAAAATTTATAAAACAAAAAAAAATGTAAAAATAAAAGATGTAAAAAACAAAAATTATTATTTTTCATCTTGATTTCATTAAAAGGAAAAAAATTTAAAAATATCGGTTTAGCAAAATTATACATATATGTATAATCCTTATTTTTTTAATTTTAAACATGTTATTCTTTATACGCATATGTACAATCAAGATAAATTATGTTAATATGTGTAAATTATATAAATCGAGATTAAATATAAATATGTGTATAATTATATTTTTTTATGAATCTGGATAAAAAAAAATAAAAATTTTGGCTTTTTACTTTTATTAAAATTTTCATTACTAAGAGAACTTTTTAAAATTGAGAACTTTGAGAACCAGTTTGAGCCAACAAAAAACCTCTTAAAAATATTTAAAGAAATTATAAAAAGAAAAAAAAATTAAGTAAAAAAACCAAAATTTTTAATTTTTATCCCGGTTTCATTTAAAAAACCCATAATTATACACATATGTATATTTTTATTTAATTTCAATTTACATAATGTACACATATGTATATTTATTATGTATCTTAATTGTACATATATGTATAAAGAATAACATTTATAAAATTTAAAATTAGTTATATAAATATATGTATAATTTTACGAAACCTATATTTTTTTATTTATTATTTATTTTTCTTATGAAACCGGGATGAAAAATAATTATTTTTGGTTTTTTTAGTTTTTTTATTTTCTTGTTTTTTTTGTTTTATAATTTTTTTTATTTTTTTAAAAAGAGTTTTTGTGGTTCAAAGAGGTTCTCAATTTTAAAATGGTTATCACATAATCCTAATATTATATATATATACACACACACATTTAATAACAAGTTTATATATGTGTATTATGTAATAACAAATTTACATTTATGTAAATATATATATATATATATATATATATATATATATATATATATATATATATATATATTGACAAGATGTTGAGATACCATTTAAAAGTACATTATGCAATTCTAACAGTTTTCAACGTGTATATTCTTTTGTTTGGAAATGTAATCCTAAATGAGTGTGTGTTTATTATTGTAAATAAGAGATCATTGATAAAAATGTTACCATAAATATTTTTTTTGATTTACGGTTATCGTTTATATTAATTAATGCAGTTAAAAGAACACCCAAGCTTTTGTAATGCTTACTTGATACTCCAATGCCTTTGTAAGTTCCATTAAAACTTTTCTTGTTGTCGGCCGTTTTTCTCTTTCGTGATATAAGCATTGGTAAGCAATATTTTGAAATGTAGCCAATGATTTTGGCTCGATCTGTTTCCTTATTTGCTCGAACACCACTTCATCATGTTTTCCTTCTTCAAATATGTTTCTAATGAACTCTGGTAAATAGTGGCCTTTATGTTTTTGGATTTCAAACGTCGATTTTCCACACAAGATCTCAAATAAAACCACACCAAACGAATAAACATCAGATTCTATGGTTAGGAACCTTAATTTTTCATAAAGTGGACCAAGATATCCCTTTGTGTCCACATGCATAATCGATGACATACTCTGTGTTATGAGTTATTGGGCTTATTAAGGAAAGCCCAAAATCGCTAAGTTTTGCTTTCCATTCATGGTTTAGTAAAATGTTAGCAGTTTTAATGTCCCTATGTATCACGTTGCTTGTTTTCCAACTCCTCCATGTAAGAAATATAACGCGGTTGCAACATCAATGCATATAATAAGTCGTTTCATCCATGTAAGAGAAGCATCCTTCAAATATCTATCAAGACTTCTTTGGGTGCATACTCATAAACAATGATTTTTTCATTTTTTTCATCGCAATAGCCTATAAGACCAATTACATTATCGTGCTTATACTCCAATAGAATTTGGAGCTCATTCCAAAAT
>NW_027504298.1:0-22354 GCF_021521415.1 Bidens hawaiensis | reverse complement strand
GTGATCAAAAATCATATTTTTGGATTAATTAAGTAAAAACGAACCTTTTTATGAGAAACCTGGACAATCTAGATAGATTGTGCGTGTTTCTTCTCAAATCAAACTGAATAAACGGAAACGAGCCCCATAGCTAATCTGGGACCCCAATATATGATCTTTCTTTATAACTTAATCATTTTATCGACCAACACATTTGCCCAAACTTACTTCCCACAACTGTTTTCTGAACGCATAAACGAGCAACTTGGCCCAACTGGGAAAACAGGGAAACTGAGCCATGTTCGGTTTTAAGTATTAGACATTGAACAACATCACAACCTAAGCCTATTGACACTTTCTGGGCGTTCCAGCTATACCCAGATTAGACATACAGCCCAGTTTAGTATTGAGATTATAATAATATTAAAATATTAATATTATTATAATATTGATTATAGAAACTAGTGATAGCAAATCGAACAAACCGCGAGCTAACACAGTGCCGATTATCTACTCAACAGTGAGTTTCATGACCCCACTTTTTAAACAGTTTTATGAACTTTTGGGGTGAAAAGCATGTTTGATTACGTATACATATCTGAAACTTGTAATGATGTGAATTATCTAAGTGCTAACACACGAAAGTCCCCACGATCACAGTGATTAACTTCGAGCCGGTGGCTTGTGAATAGTACTATTGGTTTGACAAACTCAAACGGAATCGGCCTACAGTCAAGGCTTCACTGTAGCTTAGCATAATTACATCATTTACATACATACATACTTATATCATGATTTCAAGTGTTTATTGTGAATATTCATAACTGCTTTCTTGAAACTCGTGAAACTCACCAACTCCAGTGTTGACCCGTTTTAAACTGCTTTTCAGGATTAACGAAGTTGGAAAATCCGTGATTTTGTGCTATCTGTTACTAAACGTGATCGATGCGGTGTGAATAGAGGCAAGGTTACTACTACGAGTAGAGTAGCTTATGAGTATACTTTGTTGATACACCTAGTTTGTACACAAAGATAAATCAATGTAATATAATGTAAATTAGTTTGTCATGTTTCTTTATAAGCAATGTTGTTGATACCAGAGGTGTGTTACATTCCCGTTTTACGCTTCCGCATTGTGCTAGTCGGGGTGTGACATGATTTTACAGCGAATGGACCCATTTGCTAGTTAACTCTAGCGAATGAGCTTCATTTGTCTCTTAATACATACGCTTCTACTTCATACGCTAAAATTGTAGCGAATGATGACACATTCGTTAAATGATATAGCGAATGGATGGCCCTTCGTTAATTTCTTAACGAATGAGCCCATTTATTGTCTTGGAATATGTGCCAAGCTTGTGTAGGGTATAAATACAATAGTGTAACGAATGGCAGTTCATTCGTTTTCAATACTGTAGCCTCAAAACTCCCTCACACATAACGAAACTCTGTCAAATATTTTCAAAACCAATTTGTGTGTTTAGATTGTTCACTCGTATCATCATTCTTCATATATAGTTAATCTATCATCTTTGTTGATGATTAATTGAAGTTT
The DNA here is from genome assembly GCF_021521415.1 of Bidens hawaiensis. NCBI lineage: Eukaryota > Viridiplantae > Streptophyta > Magnoliopsida > Asterales > Asteraceae > Bidens > Bidens hawaiensis. The sequence goes on along the minus strand of NW_027504298.1, from coordinate 20,820 downwards.
TGATTTTAGTTTCAATTGGTGACCGAAAAACCCTGCTGGACATAAATCGACCAAGTTGACAAATAAAACTTGTTTAAAAAGGAAATTAATGAATAACTTTCAATTCTCAATCATGTATTAATTTCATTAAAACAGGTTTGAGTGAAAATGGTTCATGTCTGAGGTTAATTGAGATTTGAAAATACGTGTTGACTTTCTAGGATTTCAATTTTGACTTTGACCAATTTGTCAATTAACTCATTCGTTATGAGATTCATTCGTGTCCATTCGTTGTTTGTTTATTTTCATTCATTGAAATTACAACGAATGAACACCATTTGTTATTCCTTTTAAGGAATGAACCTCATTCGTTAGTTTTACTAGCGAATGAGGCTTATACGTTATCGTGTATTGCGAATGTGACCCAAATGGATGGATTTGTAGCGAATGAGGGTATTTGCTGATTAAGTTTAGCGAATGAGATTATACCATTCGTTATAGCTTAAGTGTTGTAACAAATGAGGGTAATTTGGTCATTTTCAAGAATATTTTAAGTCTAACATGCTCATATTTACAGAAAATGGTTTAACCACAACAGATTAATGTTCCTGAGGGTGAACAAGAGTATCCTGTCATTCACCAAGCTCAGGTTGTACCAGAACAACAAATCGAACAACCTGCTACTGAGCCTGTGTAACAACAAGAAGAGGAAGATGAGCCTGTTGCTGCTGGCTAGGTGGCTGAACCTAAACACAACATAGTTGCATTTTCGGGTCAAAATTTCTTTAGTCGGGCAATGTTTGGAGATGAGATTAGCTTTCTACGCCGATCAAGAATTTATCGAGCTATATTAACCAATCTCCTCGTGTATTACAGCTTAATTCGACCATTTTGGGAGACAACTCAATATGTGCCAGGAGAAAACCATATTACTGCTGAAGTTCAAGGGAAGAAGATCATTAATACGGTTAAACTTATTCGAGAAGTATTGAGGTTTGGAGATAATGATAATGATGTATATGAGTTTGATAAAGAGTTGATTAAAGGGTTATTTGGAAGATTGAAGTACAATGGGAATCTCAATGCCTCTTAGCATAACGAGGCAAACCTCTGTGAGCTATATAAGTACCTATTCCACGTGTTGATACATTGCTTAGGTGGACGTAGAGGGGGTTTTGATCAGTGCATGATTTTGTTGCAGTCTGCCATAGTGGCATCGGTGCTGAATAAGCCATTTAATTTCTCTGAAATGGTGTTTTATCACTTGAAGGAAAATTATATCATGAAGATGAACAAGTTTTTGATGTACCCCAGATTCTTTAGATGATTATTGATCTTTTGGTTCCTAACTTGTCGAAAGATCCAACTAATACTGCTAATATTTTCAATTTTGAGCATATTAACAAAGACACGATGAGAAAATCACGGTGTATATAGGCAAGAAGGAACATACACTGCGAAAGTTTAAAAGGTTGATTGGGCATTTTTCTAGTGAGGTATATCAATCGTCACCTAATGATCGTTGGAATCACGGCATTGTGATTCTAAACATGAAGGCTGTGATGAAAATAATGGTGGTGGATATGGTAATGGTGGTGTCGAGGCAGTCAGGAAAAGGAAGGCCGAAGGAAAGGCTATAGCCACCAATGAACCCAAAAAGAAATGAACAAGAAGGGGTTCTGGTGTGTTTATTCAAGAACCAACACAAGAGGTTTCGAGAGCTGTTCCTGTTATAGTTGTCCATGTTCCTCCGACATCTGTTATTTCTACTGTTGATAGTACTCTAGTGGTTACTCTAGTGACTACTGCATCAACAAATCCAAGATTTCAATCTATCCCGTGACCCATGTTACATCAAGAACTGTCTTCAATTCCTCCTCCACAACAGGCTATTGCTACGACAAGCCCACTGTGTCTGTTGGAATAGTGCTGAGGCCTATTCAAATGGTGCGATTTATGCAGTTCAACAGGCCATAGGTCCGATGATGCCTCTTCATCCTGATTTCTACATTTTGCCAGTTCAAGGTCAAATTTATCAGGTGTTGAATTTGGTACATCTTCAAAAAAAACAAATGAATGCTGCTCGACAATTTCAAGATTCTATGCATGCGGATCAGATTCAAATGATGAAGGGTTACAATTCTTGAAGAAGGAGAATGACCAGTTAAGAACCTTGATTGCTGCTCAGGGGGGGAAGATTCAGAATCAGGATGAGGTGATCCTTTAGCTACAATGCAAAGATGACATGTTAAAGAAGCAAAAGAATCGGGATCATGACGATGATCCTGAAGTGGGACAAGCTGAGTAGCAATCAGGTGCCTCAAAATCTGGTCTAATGTTCGCTAAGGGGGAGTCAAGTGGGAAATAGGTGGTTGTTTACCATGACTCTACTGAAATCCAACCCATCAAAATAAAGTGAAGACCGTATTATTTGTTGACATGACCAGGGTTGTGATGAGCATGGTTAACATGGATGAAATAGAAGAAGGCCAGTTTGTTGACCATGGATTAACTAAAGAACAAATCGCTATATTGTTGAATTTGAATAAGGAGGACTTGGAAGAATTGGAGAAAAGGGCAGATGTTGAATTTGAGGATGCTGTTGATGTGGAAGTGGATCCAAGTATTCCATCTAGGGATACTTGTTATGATGATTTTGAGATGGAGAACATAACGATCGAGGAATATCCCAACATGTATACACGTAATAATTCTGACGAGAGATTTCCTTTCTTCATGGCATAACATTTTAAAAAGGCCGAGGAATAGCTGAACAAAGAGAAAGAGAAAGGAAAGGGACCGGAACCAGGACAAACTTTAGATGATATGTTTCAGTACAATTCTAAGAGATTAAACAAGTAGATAGAGACTTTAAGGTATGCTTAGAAAGAAGACTATTTGCAGTCGAAGGGCAGATTGTCTTCTTATCAGATGAAGAAATTTGTTGCTGTGAAGACGGTAAAGGAGATATTGTGTCGTGGATATACGAGCCTGAGTTGAAAGTTCGTATTGTTAAATGGGAGAATGGGATTCAATATTTCAAACATGTTATCGATGTTCTCTCCATGCCACACTAGGACGTTCGTATATTGACGTTTAGACCATTCATGAATCGTGGGGATTATCAATTGGTTGATTGGTTCTATAGTGATCAATGTCGAAAGGCCAATCAAAACATTTATAAAAATTACCTTTACTAGCTAGGGAAAGTAAGATCTCAAATCCACCGGGAATTAGTGGAAAATGCTACCATAGTTCATTACTCACTAATTAATTAACCTAAGGCGGACAGACGATGTCAAGCGGATTAAATATTGATTTGGTTGTAAAACAATTAGAGAAAACAGTGATACACTTCAGGTTCATGTAATTTAATGAACTGACCGATTAAACTTATACCAATTGGGGACTCACATAGAAATCATTTGCTTATAAGAATAGGAAAATAATTACTAGACACATTAGTTTGGTTATGATGATTCACAGAACTTAATCCGACGAATTGACACAACCAAGCGTGGTTTACCTAATTACCAGTTTGTTAGTCTAAAACCTAGCATCTATCAATGATTAATGGTAAACGGTTCAATGACGATAAAAACTTAATCCTAAATGTTGATGAACATAAACCAAATAATTGATGATAAACGCAAATCCCAGAAAAAGGACAGTTTAACCAATTCAAACAAACATATAGATTCGATCAACCAAAAGATTAATCAAAACTAAATCCCTGCTGGTAACAATCATAAATATTTAGTTCATATGCAAACCCTACACCTGAAGTGGTCATGAGTGGTTTAGCCTTGCCTCTGCATCATGATTAGCTTGATTATGGGTTAGAAGGATGAAACCATGGAAGATTGTGGTGATTGATAGGTGTTCGGATGGTGGAAAATGGCCTCCTAATACCCCAAAACGGCTGGGAGAAGTTCCCTTTTCGTAACCCTAAGGTTATATATATATATATATATATATATATATATATATTGAGGCAAAAACCTAAAATCCGTGTCTTTTTACGAACTAGGCCGCAACTTGTGGCCTCCTTCACCAAAATTATCTGATTAGCGCCCCTGCATGCGGCCTCTCTTACCAGACAGGACCACATATTGCGGCCCTGACAGCACAATTTGCGGCCTGTATGGTTTTCTACATTTTTTTCTCAATATCTTGACTATCGGCCTCATTCATCTTCGGTTTAACTTTCAAGTATCATCCTAATATCTTCCATTTAGCTCCATTAAGCACCAACACACCTGCAATCATAAAAGATCTCAAAGTAATCGTGTTTGATATATATAAATAGCTAAAACACACTAAATTAAACATTAAAAATACATTCTTTTACCCATTCATCATATAGTTACTTAGTCCACAAGGTACATCACGGTTTCAAATTTTCAAGCCCTAGGTGCCTAAAAGACAGTATCTTGATGAATTGATCTTCCCACTGGGTGAAGAAGTTGATATTAAAGATAAATCCGCCACGCACTTTGAAGAAAGTTCCGTTAAAGATTTTACCACAAAGTCTTCATAAGAACTAAAATCGGTGGTATTATGATGATAAGACAAGCGAAGCCTTGATTGTGTTGGGAACTGGAGAGAAGATAGAGTTTATTCAGTTTTTGGATCCGATGTGGTTGGTTAACCTGTTTGAGTCTGACAATGACGTTCTATTCAACAATCAGATCAGATGGGTGCACAATAAAGATAACGAGCTGGCTATGCAATTCCAATGGGTTATACGTGTTTGTCATGCTTTTGGGATTCATTGATGTGCTGATTGGCAGACCAACCATTTCAAGAAGTGAAGAACGACAAAGCTCAATACGAGGGGGAGTTTGTTGATACATCTAAATCCGTCTCCTTCTTTGTTTATCAGTTTTGTAATAGTTTAATGTATAGAGGCTAAATAGTAATTAATGTAAAGTTACATTCGTTATGGAATGTATAGCGAATGTAGACTGTTTTGGTGCCTCATATGCTATAGGAGTCAAGCGTATGAGATGTAATGTATTAGGCCATTCACTAGGGGGATGTCCAGCGAATGGCGTGACGAATGTGGCTCATTCCCTATGCCTATGCATGATAGCGAATGAGACTTCGTCTCCTATATAATTCCATGTATTTATATCATTTATAACAATTCTGATTTATTGTTTGATTCCTCTCATTATGCTACCAAATTTATCTCTCAACGTCACACACACAAATCCTAATCTGTTAACAATCAATCATATCACTAGACTAGATCCAACAGTGACAAATCATGATGATCATCACATGTATTCTCACCTATCATATTGTTGATCAAATAACTGGCCAATTCCATTACCGTGGAGGTTGTTTGTGGCCAGTGGGATCTTACCATATCTCTTATCTCTTTTGGTAACTCACATACATATTGAGTAACTTTATTGTATTATGGAATGACCAGATGTGGGACTTGTTGGCAATATTCAAGGAACTTAGTATTATATTTATTGAGATTTGTACCAACAATCTTCTGGTTCGATAGATGCGTTTGGATTTGTTCCATCTCATGGATTGGGAAAATTTTCTGTAGAATGAGACTTTTAAATGCCTCAGAGCTTAGGTTGTATAATGCTTCTCTACCCTTAGTCTAAATTAGGCTGATCCACCATTCAAGAGATTCTCCCTTGAACATTTGTGAAGAATATTGGATAAATTCCTTACCTGAGCATTTGCTAATGAAGAAAATTGATTCTTGTTCTTCTAGCCATCTTAGAACAGTTATAGCATTCTTGTCTCCATAAAATTCTTTAGGGTTCTAGGATTTAAAATTTCTAAATTGCATCCTTTCTGAAGTTTTAACTTCTTTCATGTTTCGTCCCTCTAGTTACTATCTGTTGTAGAGCTGTTGTAAATTTCTTTCTTTCTTGAATGTACAAACAAATTCCGAGTTCTTTTATTAAATCTTTTTTGGCTTGGACTTAAAGGGTTATTCTTGAGTGCATCCATGACCGGAACTATAGCTTCTTTAATCAATTCCCGAATTTTGTTTCTATATTGGTCGGGAATTTCTTTATCTTTATTGCTAGAGTTTCTCTCACTTCCAGATTTGTTGGAAGAGTTTCTTTGAGAGTTTGCACTTTCTTCCCTTGACATACTACAATAAATTTTTAAAGATAAGTTCAACATTCGAAGAATCAGAACATATCTATTACTTATGGACGTTGTAGTTACAAGAGTGCGTAAAATTATATGTTGGGTTTTATATTTTAGACCGACGCATTGAATCATTACTCGTTTATAATAAATATTAAATGCAAATCGATAAAGAAAAATGACGAGTAATTAAAGATATTTTCGGGTGAATTATTATGTTTTATATTATTTGTTTTGTTTTATCCAAGAGGCGGATTGAGTGAAGACTAAGGCATAAAACTAGTATCAATAGATGATTTAGGTAATTTGTTTAGTCACGTGCATGCATGATATTTCTATGTATTGAGAGTTTGACTCCAGGGATAGGCTCCTCTCGGGTGGCCGAGCATTTATAATTATGTATGTGTGTGTGTGTATGTATGTATGTATGAGTGTTCTTCATGTAAATATTTCGGATAATGAAATCATACTGCTACATATATCTATTTGTGTTTCGATTACAATTGTTCATCCTATTATTGATTGTTAATCGAATCGAACTCTCCACATCCTTCCATAGATCTTTCAGGAGTGAATAAATGTAGATAGATCCTGGATCCCGGCTTGTTTATCACCCGTTCGACACTCTTCCGCACCGGGGCTTGAACCTGTCAATTGGTATTAGAGGGGGTTACCAAATCGTTCAAACTAACTACTGAATTGGATTCAATTCGCTCTTGAATCTGCCATGCCATGGACGTTAAACTATGAAGTTCGTTGAAGGTTTTTTTTTTTTTTGGGGGGGGGGGTGCATGGATTTGGATGAAACTTGATTATTTCTGTGAATTGATGCTTGAGTTGATGATTAGTTCGGAGATTCAAAATCGATTTCATGTTTATATGTTCAGTTTCGTCAGTTTTAGGTTCATCTTAAGTCGAACTGGTTTTTATTTGGTTTTCCAGATCTGAAAGTCTGGTGAAATTGATGATAGATTGATGATTTGATGAAACTTTAATGTTCAATTTCGAGCTTAGTTTCAGATTTGAGAATCTAGGTTTAAGTGTTCGGGTAGATGGAAAATATATTCACGAACTGTTATGATTGTGTTCAAATTAAAACAGCAGCTGCTGATATGATATTATGTGTTCGTGTTACTATTCACGAGTTGCTACAATGTCGTTTTACAGAGCACGAATAGTTGTTGATTGCTAAAGAGTTGTTTTATGTGTTCGAGCATTGGCTACTTTCTCAAGCAGATGCTTATTCATGCTGCGAACAGTTAATCAGAATTGATACTTCATGAGGAGTTGCTATGGATACGCTATTAATTCATGGGTCGTTGTGTTCGGGTAGTTGCATTGATTGTTGGTTCAAAACTGTTGCTGCTGATATTTTTATTGATAACTCGGTCACAAATCGGTATCAACGCACTCACGAACTGATATGATAGGTCATGGACGGATTGCACAACTTTTTCTCGCTGCGTATGTGTTTGAGTAAATGCTGCGGCTGAAGGTATTAACGACTAGTTGTTAGCTGCAAAATGAAATTGTTCTCCAACCGTTAGAACACATCCCAAACAGATGCAATTTTGGTCCAAGTAGCTGATCCTGATATGAACTTTGAACAGATAGCATAGTTACGCTAAATTGGTGTTCGAACAGATGTATTTGCTGATACTTTTGCAGCTGCTACAAATATTATAATGGGGGCAATTTTGTAAAATCGCTGATGTGTTTCAGATTTATTGTTTCAGTTGCTGATACAAATTTTACACGAACATTTAAACAAAGCCGATGGTCCCAAACGCTTACACTTGCGCCAGCATTAAAAGTTTATAAAAGGGAATATTGGTAATTGTTGCTGCTGCAATTTGAATTTTGATTTACATTCAGATATTTGGGCTGATTTTGCTGCAACTTTTGAACAAGTTTGCTGATACAAATGCATGAATAGATAATCTGATTGATGCTGCACATCAGATTACTATTCAGTATTCACGAGTAGTCAAACCTAGTTGCAAGCCTTGCAAAGTTAATTCCACACAAAAAGTTGATGTCAAGTGTTCAAGCAGGGATATTATTTCACGAATCATATTTGCAGCTAATGCAGAATGGTAAATACCAGGATCAGCAGGGGCAGTTTAGTCACTTCTAGAGGTACAAGGTTGTTCTGCTGAATGTACAAGGGCTGTAGCTAAGGCCATGGGCAATATGGTAATTTGCTGCTAAAATGAGTTTTATGCAGAAAAATTCTGAAGTATTTTGAAGCCTCAAGTACTTGTTTTTTTCGAGTAGATATTTGTTCACGAGTAGTTAACATTTGCTGAAAAGATATTAAGTCTAACTACTCGTGAAGGATCTTTCATGTTTACTCACGAGTACTTGCATAATAGTCACGAGTAGTTAACATGTTGAAAATTTGGCCGACTCCCTAATTACTCGTGAAGGGAATAAAAGGAAGTGGTTACGAGTACTTAAAATATTTACTAATTTTTTTAAGTGTCCGTGAATGATTTAGTAACGAGTAGTTATTATTTATTGAAAATTTGGCTAAGTGGCCTAACTACTCGTGAAGGGACTTTAAAGATTACTCATGATTACTTAAAGTTGGTGGAAAATTGTCTGAGTGTCTTTTGTGCTCGTGAACAATATATAAGTGCTCGTGAACATTTTCAAGTGTTGCGAAAAATTTTAGGGCAATTTACATCAGTTGCCTTTCAAAAGTCAAACTAGCCTAATTTGAAAAAAGAATGTATACTGGCTTACAAAGAATTTTGAAGAATTTTAAGCAAAAATTGGGCAAAACTCATAAAAATTTCACGACTTCAACATGATGCTTACAAAGATCAAGATGGTTGATTTATCCGATTCATTTCAAGAGTTGACCAAGTCAAATGTCAACTTTTGACCACAAAAGTATTATTTTAATTCGTTTATTTTGAATTTTATCAACAATTCATGATAGGGATGGTTGTTGGAATCGAAGAGTTTCATATTTTCATCCACACATGATTTCAAGACACGTTCATTAAAGATATTGCAACGGAATTGGGGGTGAAAAATTATATGGAATTTCATTGCAATTTTTGTTCGAATCAAGTGGTAAACTCATTTCGATTGCAAAAGATGATCAAATTCGATTTTCTTCAAAGACGTTTGTTGGTTTTCGAGTTCTCAGATTTCCTAGTACGTGTAAATAGTTGGAATCTCTTCCTAAGAAAAGAAGTCACTTGAAATTCAAGAACGGGCTATAGATTGATTCTGAATTCAGTTCTTAATTTGGGAAAGGTTTGAAGAGAGTTTGCAAAGAAAGAAACGCACTTTTGAATAATATTGGATTATTTGATAATCATACTGAGTTTATTTCCTTTCGTGGTGATCGATTGACACGAATTCGATTATTTAAGTTTGAAGCCTCGTTTTATGCCCATACATTTGTAACCGTTTTTGAGAAAAGATGCTAAACCGAGTAAAAATGGAGATGCTTATTGTGAGGAGGAGAATTTCAATGAAAGGCATCGAGTTTTTAGGTGATCATGAAAATGATTCGATGGCATCAGTCTAAAGGGGAGATTGTTGGGTTTTATATTTTAGACCGATGCATCGAATTATTACTCGTTTATAATAAATATTAAATGCAAGTCGATAAAGAAAAATGACGAGTAGTTGAATATGTTTTCGGGTGAATTCTATTATGTTTTATATTATTTGTTTGGTCTTATCCAAGAGGCGGATGGAGTGAATACTAAGGCACAAGACTAGTACAAATAGATTATTTAGGTCATTTGTTTAGTCATGTGCATGTGTGATATTTCTATGTATTGAGAGTTTGCCTCCGGGGATGAGCTCTCCCCGGGTTGCCAAGCGTTTATGATTATGTATGTATGTATGTATGTATCTATGAGTGTTCTTCATGTAAATAATTCGGTTAATGAAAACATACTACTACATCTATCTATTTGTGTTTTGATTATAATTGTTCATCTTATTATTGATTGTTAATCGAATAGAACTCTCCACATCCATCCATAGATCTTTCAAGAGTGAATACAACTATTAAGATTTAATTCTTCCAGTGAAAGGTAATTATTACAACTGTTAAGATTTAATTCTTCCAGCGAAAGATAATTTTCTTGATCTTATTGTTCTTATATTCCTTTTTCTCTCTTTCTTTCCCTTCAATATCCATTTCTTTCTTGATCGTTGTTTCTGCTAATTCGGTAACATTGATTACATAATGAGTTGAGACATCTTCAATGCCATCTATTCCTTATGAGGAATTATAATCCACGTTCAGATGTTCACAATGAGTGTGAGCAAAGTAAGGATCTTGAATCGCCGGGAAACTAAAAAATTCCTGTGCCTGAATATATTCTTCTGGATATTTCACTACTTTTGTTCCTTTTGACGTCATTGGTTCTTGGATCTACTTGACACTACTCTATACGTATTCTTACTTGAGCTCATTGGAGCTGGTGAGATATTAGTATCAAATGAATCTGAGTCTTCCTCCATTGTCGTTTGGTATGAATCTTTATCATTGGATACAAGAATTGGAAATAGAGTTGTTCCCACATATCCCTTCCTTTACCGGATGAAGGCTGAATTGATTCTTGACTAAAATAACTATAGTGATCCGACATCTGCGCGAAGTTATACTTGGGATAGGAATGCATTCCTATGTTATTCGTACTTTTATACCTTATCTATAATAATTTAATTATTCAATTGTTACAGCCTTGATACTTTCAATCAATTATCTAATTTGATGAAATCAAAGGTTCTATAATAAGATTGAAACTTATCCCCGATCAATGCTTAGGTATGATTAAATACCTAATTTTCTCAGATCGATGGCTTCGATACCACTCTATCACACCCGGCTCCATGGGCCTAGGCGTGTGACGAATAGTGAGTATATTTTTTGTAAATATATCAAAGTTGCGGGTAATTTTAGCGGAAGACTTTGTTTAAAATATAATATCTATTTATACTGAAATTTTTCGGATGTTAAATACCCAAGTGTTTGGTTTAAAAATGTTATATTTTATTATAAACATTCTAAAACTGAGACATATTCATATAGAGAACATCTAATCCATAAGTGACACTAATTCCCTGCTACTGCCTGCTTAACTTTTTTTTTTTTTGAAATGAGGGGAAAATACGATAGATATGTGCTGGTAACATGTTGACTCTAAAATATTTTATATACTTAATTATTCCCTATGGGCATCTTTCGACCCGGTCCGTCATGACAAAGTAAACAAAAAAGTTCTAAAATTTTGAAATACAATTAGAAATTCAAGCTCAACTCGAAACCGCTCAGAAAACACCGCAGCTTCGAGTACTCAGCAACTACCCATACACATAAGACCATTCCCCAGTCAATATTTCTTAGATCAGGACCATCATGGCGTAGGAATGACCAGGTGTGGCGCGGAGCGCCCACCGACTAACCACATATGTAAGGATCCAGACAAACTTATACGATAGCCTAAGGGCCAACGATTACTTTTGCCTGTAAAGTTTTAGGGGTTCATGCTGCCATGTAAACAATTAGAGACTCAATTTAAAGAGTTGTACAAGTTTGAGCGTATTCACCTTTGTTTATGATGATCAGTATAATACTGACTTCTTCTTGTGCGTTACCTCGGACCTATAGTACGAGAATAACCTTTTGTAGATAACTAGATCAATGATCTAGCTTTAGACCTTTAGTCCATTTTGCGTAGCTTTAACTTTAATATATCATTTTTTTTGTAAAAAAACAGTTGAACCTTTATTCCCTTTGTTTATTTACTAATTATATGGTATATTTCTTCTTCATGAAAAAACGCCTATGTTTGGTTTCTTCTTCTAGAAGAAACATCAATTTGACTATACCCTTTGTATATAAAACATTATGCTTATTTGTCATTAAGAAACTTTATTTTGACTATATCCCTTGCATATGAAAGTTATGGTTATACTTAATATGATCATGGTTTCGGCTATACCCCCTATTAGGGTCTATGCATAATAATAAAATAACTTAAGCGGAACACCTACCTTATACGGGTATTTGGAGTTTACAAGTTAAGACTAATCGGGCATCACTTCTACTCTACGTCATGTGTTGGGGCTTAAACCGTCAGAACTTCAGGGCTTCGGACTTGTGGCACAATTCTTGAGATTGTGTATGTGAATTGAGTGTGTTTGGGATGCTAAATGCAGAGCCTAGATGCCCCCCTTTATAGGCAAAACTTGGGGCCACCCATCCCGTATCGTGATAGCCTGCTTGAAGGGCCTGTAAATAGCATGATGACTCAGCATATTCCGGGGCTACCATGTGGTGACACGTGACCTGTCACGTAAGGCCACATATTGACACGTGGTTCGACATGCGTCTCCAGTTACTTGACCTAGACACCATGTATCGCGATGACTTAACAGGATAGCATAACACCACCCAATTCTTGATTTTTGTGAAACTCCGTCATGTATTGCGATGGGGTTGTTTTGGGCCCGATGGGTAGAAAATCAGATTTTTCATTTTTTGTCCTTGATCTTTCATAACTTGATAAAATTGGCCCGAAACTTTCGGGATTTTACAGCTTTGCTCGTTTGTACCCCTAGTTGAAGAAGAAAAATAAACTTGGTTTATAATAAAAAAAAAGTTATGTTTTACCCCCCCCCCCCTCCCATCAACTTGGAGAAATGACATACTTTGCCTTTAAACTCACTACGTTAGTCTCTGTTAGAAAAAGGCTCGGTAAAGATCAATATGGTAAAAGTTGGGATTAACACAGGGAACTTCTTAAGTTGGGCAAAAGGCGAAAGTTTGGATTATTAAAATCCAATATCCTTTATTAATAAAGATGGATTATTAATGTTTATTATGTAGTTTATTATGTCTATGTCAATGTTTGTTGGTTTATGATTTTACATGTTCAATCCCAAGTTCTATTTCAAGTATTTTATACTTTCATTGCATTTAAATCAATTCGAGGGGTGAAAACTGTCATTTTCCAAAAGTTTTGTTAAGTTTCCATCCGTCACACACTGGGAAGGGTTAGCCCTTAATCTGTCGCAATACGCGATGGAAACCAAAAACCCGCAAACCCAGCTTGGGTTGCGTAGCCCAAAGAATGGACCCTTGGTCCATCGAGTCGAGACGCGCGATTCGATGGTCTGTATGAGTTTTGAGGTTAAAATATGCAATTACTGATATTTTTAACAAATTGAAAGAGTTATTTTTCATACTAATGATTAATGACAATAATGAACTATTTTGAACAAAATTCCTTTGTTTCAACTTATTCAAACAGAGTCAATTTGTCAATTCAATGCTTTCAATGCTCATTATAAAGCTTGACCAAATCAAATTCTTTTACAACAATGGTGGCGATGTTTACCTGTAAATAGGCCTTCAATCCTTGGCTTTCAACTTTTCCACAATCCAACCCACGAAAATTCTCCGTCTTTACTTATAATTTGGTGCTCTTGCTCAATTTTGACTTCCAAAAGTCAAATAGTTCAAAGTTTTCAAGTTATTCTTTTTATCTAGTTTTTATTCCTCAGGTATGTACCTTATGTTTTTTGCATCTTAACATCATTTAGAGCTTGATGCTGTGTTGAAAATAGTTTGACAACGATGTCACCTCACTAAAAACGAACCCGGCTTACTTATGCGAACCGTTCTGTCAAAGTTTGGTTATTTTACATACTTAATGTTTAAAACTGATTTTTACATTTTATCAATCAAAATATAATATTTTTGTCATGCCAGAACCAAACCCGTCATAAAGTCAAGTTCAAGTCCGACCAAAACGGACCACTCGCTTAACTCATTTTCTTACTTTTAGGCCCGTTTCGATTTTCTTATAACGAGTCAAACTTATGAATATAACTAAATATTATTACAACTTAATCTTTTAGTAAAAACAAAATTTTAACTACTTAAAACTTTTACAACGGAAAATTTAGATGCAATTATGGAGAAAATATATATTTTTTCTTCAAGGCTTAAAAACTCCAAACTATGAACCGAACCCTCATGTTTTCACTTGTTCTCACATTTTTCATGTACCTGTAGTTGAACCTAGAAATACTTCAAATTTTTCTAGGATTGTTTGTTGAACCAAACTCGTCCGATTTGCTCACTTAAGTGCTTAATTTATCTTCGAAGTCTAGCTTATCAAGTGGCTCTTCACAACCCTTTTCATATTAATCTGCAACATTTTGGAGTGTAGCTCGTTATGTTTTTCATTATTATATCATGGCTTAATGTTTACAAACCAATTCATGTGTTTGTCTTGTATGTTGCATCTTATACATATTTGTTTATGAATTATGTGAATTGCTTCCAATGTGTTTATCACTTTTAGTGGAAAAGATTCATACTCATAGTGGGAGGGTCCGATGGAATGTACCTACGCCTCTTAGTAATTCAAAGTTATGTTAGAAAGAACGGGGTTCTCATCCCCAAGTAATTCGACTTCGGTCGAGAAGAACGATATGTTTTATTATTTATTTTTCATTTACATTATGTTGAAAATGTTACATCTTGACACGTGAATTGTAGTGCATTTTTCATATTATATATATATACATATATATATATATATATATATGAACTTGTTAATTCTCACCAAATTTATTGTTGAAAAAGTATTATTATTTTAAGCGTGCTACTGGTTGAAGCGATGATGTGCAAGGAAGAAGAACACTAGAATGTACTTAGGTTTTATCTCAAATTAATAATATTTGAATATCGATGTATTGTTGTTGGATTTGAAAATTTGCGTCCATGTGATTATTTGAAATTGAATAAATATAGTATTGTAACTTCAATAGTGTTACGAGCTTATGAGTAATCGAAATATCGCATCGACGTGTAATGCGTCTAAGGTTAGGCTGTTATAGATTGATATCAGAGCCGTGACTATACGATATGTGGTTAGACGTAGCGACCTAGTATAGTTATAGTTTAAGGGTCCCAATTGCATGTACACTATGTGTGCTATGTGCCCTCATTTTTATTTTTGTTCATACGCTTCATATATATTTATGAAATTTTATTTCGTCTCATGTACACATATTCACACACAATTCCAAGGCTCATAGTCGTTTCGTGTTTATTATTCAAGGATTTTACAATTTAAAGTTTCATTTCTTGATTTTTGATTATTCAGTCTCCTTAAAGTATGGTTTTACGTGGGGAGTTTGTAGTAACTAGGAGGGGAACAATGCTTGCAATCCAAACCTTTGGAAAAAGGGTTTTTAAACCTAGGGAAAGCAATACGCACATATGCATGTCAGACATCAAGACCTGGTTACTTTCCTGGAGGGTTTAGTGAGAGCATTGGAACCTATTAAGCCATAGAATACCACACTAAACGCATACATACCACAAGTCATGGCGATTCATGCAAGTATGATTCCAAAAATCCAATGTTTAAATTATGGTGTTAATTGAAAATTCGAAAAGTCATGGTGATATATGAACACTAGAATTTTAATTCGATTTAATTATTTACATTAATTTTTTATTGCGATATGAAAACCCATGGTGACTCTTGGATATTCCAACCCCAAATTTAATATTATTTTCATGTGATTTTCAATAATGTGGATGTTTTTTTAAGGTTTATGTGTTAATAATTATTTTCGTAATCTCATGTCGTCGCAACGTTTCGATATCTCACCTTTGTTTCACTTTTTGTGTACTTGCAACATGTCTTCCTGATATCCTCATCATCGCGCTAGAAACTCCAACCGTATATTGGCAGCCCAAATTGCCAAGCAAATGCTGGCTATTCTCCCAACCATGGTGGCTCAAATCCATCAAACTCTTGGAACCAACACGGTTTCGACCGCCACGAACTAGTCAAACTCAAATGTGTGTAGCTTCAAAACCTTCACCAACACGAAACCTCCTATGTTTGATGGGTCAGAAGGTGCTACTGCCTTGCTCTAGTATATGAGAAAATGGAGAGTACCTTTCTCCATATCGAATGCTCGGATAACATGAAAACCCGATTTGCTTCGAGTGTCTTTGAGAAAAGGGCAATTACCGAGTGGAGCAAGGAAAAATATGCTCTGGATCTAGATGTAGCCATGGCCTTGCCCTGGGATGAGCTCAAGGACATAATGACTAAGGAAGTTTGTCCTCATAACAAACTTATAAACCTTGAGGCCAAATTTTGGAACATTTCATATAAAACACGTCTTCTTGTGTGAATTTGGAAAATGAAACACTTGCTACAATTAATCATTCTCGTTATAATTCTCTAAAATATTATTGAAAGTTCAATTAATTAGGTTATTATGCTAGTTTGAGAAATTGTATGTTGAAATAATGTATACAAATAACCTACACTAAACCAATAATTGGCGGATTATGTAAGTAATCTTTTTCAAATGTTGCTAGACTTGATTTTTAAAGTTTAAAAATAGAGTCTAATCCTTTTATACTTCATGAACTAGCTCTCCTACATTTAAATAACATTTTGGTGGTTAGTTTGAAGTTATACATACTACTTTCTAAAATGTCATGAGAATAGTTTTGCTTAAAGTTAAGGAATTATTTGATCTTTTTATTATAAGCGAGTTTCACCACATATTCATACAAATAGTCATCAACAAGAGTAAGTGAATTCTATATTAAGGTGGTAGCCTTTATATATTGATATTCTCATCCAAAGTTCGTATCTTGCTATATTTTACTTTAAAAAACAAAACTTTAGTTCAAAAAGCAAACTTTAAATGTTTATTACTCTCGATTAATTTAATTGCAAAGGTTTAGTATTAAAAATACCCCGTGTCTTTGGATCGATACTTGGTTCTTACCAATACTATTCTACATATACGATAGATACAATTGCCTATTTGTGTGTGGGTTAGTCTTAGTAGAAATTATTTTTATAAATTTAAAACACGATCTTGTGTGAAAAAACGATCAGCTTTTTATATATACAATCGCACCACATCAAGGAACCACATGACTAGTTTGAGTATAAAAGGTAGCGATGGTGTAGATGTGATCTTGCTAGTTGGATTAGCACCACTATATAAGGAAGTATCTTGATTGGATCTTTATATTAATCAAAATCAAATACTTATAAGTTGAGAGTTGGATCTTTAACTCATACTCTCTTTTCTCCATTTTTCAACAAAATCGATGCATTTGAGAGTTGGATCTTTAAAATAACCATTTTTAGTCACAACTAGCACATAAGTTGAGTAAGTACTTGGAAGAGCATCTTGCAATGTGTCAATCTGATCTATTTCATCTTTATGTAAATCAAATCGATTCAACTCGGCTAACAAGTGAGAATATCTTGTCAACATCTCTCTAACAGTCTCGTTTGGCATGATGTAGAAGTTCTTATACTGAAACTTCAGCATAGACTTCTTTCTTTCTTGAGTGTTTCCCAAACTCCTATCTTGTAAAGAGGCATACAAAGATGTTGAGATTGAAATGTCAAATGTGGCTAAATTGATGAAAGATGTTTTCAGGTAAACCCATGGTCAATGTGAAGTAAGTCTTGACTTCAAGATCGTACTTCTTCTTTTCAACAGCAGTCATTATATCAGGACTCTTTGGAACTCACCAACACCATCAATCTGTAAAGTTAGTCTCACATACTTGTTATCTAACAAGGTTAAACAACCTGGATCAATCACACCCAGATGAGATCTGAATCGTTTACTCCATCTTTGAAAATCATTCAGACTATTAAACCTAGAAGGTTTTGCATGAGAACCTATCT
This sequence comes from Bidens hawaiensis, assembly GCF_021521415.1. Taxonomy (NCBI): domain Eukaryota; kingdom Viridiplantae; phylum Streptophyta; class Magnoliopsida; order Asterales; family Asteraceae; genus Bidens; species Bidens hawaiensis. The sequence goes on along the minus strand of NW_027504298.1, from coordinate 2,971 downwards.
CATTGTCATAATTGAGAATTTTTTGCATAATAGCATTTTGAGAAGCAAGAGCGAAGTAATTTGTCATCTTTTTGAAAATTTAGGTTTAAACTGTTAATAATGAAAGTGTGAGGGTTAAAATTTACAATTTTGGAAATCTGATTAACAAATGAGTGAAACTTGTAGCGAATGAGTGAGAAAATAAGGAAACGAATGAAAGCTTTAACGAATGAAAATGATAAGAGAATGAGTGTTTCACGAATGACCATTTAACGAATGGAAATTTTAACAAATAAGATTAACGAATGAGGTTAACAAATGAATGTGCAACAGATGGGTTTAACGAATGTAACGGATGGGGTTTTGTTGTTGTCAATAGGGGCGTAAACGAGCCGACACGAGCCCAAGCTCAACTAGTCTGGACTCCAGAGTGCGGCTCGTTTTGACCTGCAATAACTTGAGCTCGGTTTGTTTCAAGCTCTTTTTCTAAAAAGACCTTGGCTTGTGTAACATTTTGAATTTTCTAAAACCGCAATATTTTGGATCGTTATATTAATCAAAATCAAATACTTATAAGTTTTAAGTTTTCATATGTTCACTTTAGGCCTTTATACTTCCCATATTGTTTAAATTCTTAATTTATGCTTAAAAAGTTCAATAAGTAACCAAACATCAAACTTCAAGGGCCATAATCGTCAAAAACCAAACTCCCGTCCCATGATGGCCGGAGCGCCACGTGTTGGGAGGCTCCATGGTGGCCGTGCGGTGTGGGGAGGAAGCTGGGCAGATTCGTTAACTCGATTTCGTTTCTAAACTCGTTTAAGGTATAAAATCTTGTATAATAAGCAATATTGAGTGAATTAAGGTCCAAGTAATCATAATATAACTAAAACACAAGTCCTAAATTGTTTTCCTCTGCTTAAGACCAGATCTTTTAGTATATTTCGTTGATTCTCTCCCTTAAACCATATTTACTTGCTTAAATGGGCCAAAAAGCCATAATTAGTTCGTTTTATGTTTTTCTATATAAACAAGTCATAAACATCTGCTGTAAACTTTAATCTAACCCTAATACACCTCCTCCAGCCGTCACTAGCCTATGCCATCTCGTAAATCCTTCGGTTTTTGCATATTCGTTGAAGATACAAGACTTGTTCGTTGACTTTGCTTGCTTTAGGACCTTTGACTTCCGTTTCTCATCAATCCTTTCACTTTCCGAGTAAGTTGTAAATTATAAAATTGTTCATACATATTCCCTAGTCAATAACCTTCAACCAATCTTTGAGATTGAAGGGTATTGACTGGTCAATTGCTTTAAAACCCGTTAAAGGGCAAAACAGTCAACAAGTTTGACTTTGCGTTTTCTCATGCTTCTGGTTGGATTCAACGTTCGGATCCAAAAGACTTTTATTCTTGAAACGTGATTTTAAGGCTACTTCCGAAACCCCAACTTCCGACTCGCTGTTCGGATTCTGGTCAGTACCAGCTCGCTTAAACATTTAATTCAACATAACTAGAGTTCTACTCACCGTTTGGATTGATTCCAGCGGCATTAAGTTCATTTTATTTATAGTTTCATATCAAAAAGTTTCAGGTTATGATCAGTTATCTCGTTTGACGCGTATTGGACGACTCACTTATCTGTTGACTCGTTTATTCTTAATTATACTCACTTGCCTTTAATGTAAGGTGAGTTTGATCATTCCCCTTTTTATCAACTGTTTTCAAATGTTTTGGGGACATATGCGTACTTACTCATATTTTATATCCTATATATATACACAAAATCGCAAACATAATCATTGTGTGAATATCAGTTGAATGCTACTTGCTAATTGCCACATGTTTAATTACTTACTTGACAACATTCGGAGAGGTCCAACATATCCCCTTTGTATAGGGTTCTCATTAGTTTGATCATACGACCGTCTTAGTAACCAGAGCCCGATTCGCTTGGCGAAGGTAAACCGACAATCTCAGTCATTGTAATCAATGCCCGATTCGCTTAGCAACGATTTATTGGCACACTATAAAGTCTTTGGTTGTGATTTGGCTATATTCATGTTTTGTTATGATTTGATTGATTACTATCACATGGTTGGTTTGCGCATTTATCACTTATTATTTATCAATTATCTATCATATATCATATATGTTATTTGTTGTGTCAAAATTGGTAATCATCTCACTCAACATGTGTTGTTGACAAACTCCATTTTCTACGCATATACAGGTTGTTAGTATTGAAGATTGAAGTTGGACATGTAGACAAGACTTTAGGATATTATCAAGTTAAACTTTATTTGAACTTATATTCGTGTGTTTTAAGTTGTTTATTGTATTTGAGTAATGTGTGAATATTTGAATAAAATAATTAATTAGATATTGTCACTTATGGTCAATGATAGTATCTTCGAGCTGTGAGCAATCGGATCATGCCCCGACATTTCCACCTTAGGTTGGGGTCTGACAGATTGTCACTCGTTTTCTAAGCTCGGGTCAACTCGAAATCTGCTCGTTTAATATTTATTTATTCATTATTATTTTGTTTATGTTTAATTTTTATTTTTTTTATATGGATCGTTAAGGCTTGACGAGTCTAAGCGACCTTCCCATATAAGGCTCTAGTTCGGGCTCGATAACTAAACTAGCTTTATTTGATAATTCCTGTTATTATTATTATTATTATTACTATTTTATTTTAGTATTTTTTTTTTAAATGCAGCATGAGGTATGTGTCGGGGCCTCCATTTCGTGTATCACTTAACGAAGATCTTGCTCATAATATTTACCTCATAGTCCTACAAACCATGTAACGACATTTTAGTTATGGTCAAAATGGGTTTGAGTCAAGCTGGTCAAATCTTTTTTTGTTTTTAACTATCTATGTTGGTACTTTCAGAGAATGATGTTTGAGGCATCAAATGGGATGCATATGAAGCAAGAGCTTGAGTTTTAACCAAGACATTTTCAAGTATGACCACAAAGTGCA